>NW_028238169.1:0-73427 GCF_015680905.1 Coptis chinensis
TAGTTCTTAATTCTAAATCATGAACATTATCTGGTTTCACTGAATCTGAAAGCTATTATACGGTTGGTGGGAATTAATATATTGTTCAGATGAGATCTAAGGCGGGTCTTGAGGGTACTTAGTGGTTTTTCTTTGTATGTGTTGAGGTCTTGTGATTTTGTAAAATCAAAATCTATATAAAAGAAGATCTTTGAGATAATGAGGAATTATCACCGTGAGCTGTCTTATTAAAGTTTAAGGAAGTATTCCATACTCTTTTGAAGAACAAATTCTAAATTAATATTACAGCTTTTTCATGTCAACGGACACCAACTTATCGTCTCATTGGATTAAGTGATCTGCGACACATGGAGGAGGTGTTCCAAAGGGAGCAAAAAAAAAAAAAATCGTAGAAGAGTTCATAGTTATTTTAAAAGTAGCCATGCTTTTCGAGACTAAAGATAAAGGGGCCGGATTTTTATTTTTATTTTTATTTTATTTTTAAATTTATTTATTTATTATCGGACATTGGAGTGCGAGTCTAATTAGTAAAAACTAAGTTAGTAGGGATTAAATTGTCGATTTCTTCTTCTATTATACAAACGGCTAATTTGGCTGAAGGCGCTTTGATTTAAATCCCGGATGTAAAATATAGGCCTCATCAAATCGGTGAAATCTCAATGCAAAGGTCACCGTCTTAGTGTTTTCTCTTTCTCCGTTAGGAAGTTGATTGTTGTAGAACTACTCCTCTTGGATCTCTTCATCACCTTTTTCTAATCCAAGTCACTCAGTGAAAAAAACAATTGCCCACAGGTCTCAGCGACAATTAGTTAGGTCTTCTTGGATCTTGAGGAATCTGTTTGAAGTCGATGTCATTCATTTACACCTTGATCAGTGGGGGTTTTTTTTTTTGTATTTACTCATAAAACCAACCGTAAGAATACTAGATAATTAATATATGGTGCGCGAAGACCGCTAAGCAAGTGGCAATGTGACGTGATGCTCGTAGAGATTCTACGTCGATAAACTTTTAAGGACTAAATGTATAATGCTTTGGACGAAGAAAACGGTAGCATAATTAATGGTTTGACCTGAGTAAATGTTTTAAGAATGAACTCTAAACTATTGATTATTAGGTTTGTTTGTGTGTTTTCGGCTACCATCTTAAGGTAGAGGCGGTTTTGGTGGGAATATAACAACTTGATGGTAATTGGCCCCGGCAGCAACTCTTCTTGAAGCCGCCCGATTGCATCCGCCCCTTTTAGTACGCGATGACATTTATGATCTTGTATGAGTTGTATCAACATTTTGCGTATCGGTGGTATCAGAGATTCATAATTTATGTTGTTGTTAAAGCTATTTGTTATTGTCGAGTTAAACTTCGGGAATTAAAGAATATTTGGGATTCCATACAAAAGGACTTCCTCAAGTCTTTGAGGACGATTCATTCCGGCAAGACTTCCTTTTATTCCTTCTTCCGAGAATAGCCTACAAAGCTTCCTGTAGCCGCGGCTTCTCATGTTTTTCGCACATATTTTTTTACGAGCGTTGATGCCTTCCTAAAAGCGTCGAACTCACGAAGAAGTTTCTTTCCACCACATCATTTATCTTCTTCGTCGAACCCACGATTCCAGTTCTTCCTCAGCGGATAGACTGAAAAATGCGTGATAACAAAGCATCACTACCGGTTGCCCCTTATCTCTCCGATCACTATCAAATCTCTCCGATCACTATCAAGAAAAATATGTTCTGGAACTCCTTTTGCCTTGAAGTGACTATTCATCCAGAAGGAGACATAGTGAGTCACAATCAAGGATCATCCTCTCTTTGATTGAATGCCAGCTGTTATAATGTCTTAGACAATTCATGTAGCTCCCCAAAATGTCACAATTCTCTCGGTTCGGATGCTGACATGCGGATGCAAAAATGTGTGTTTCGTTTAAGCCAACCAAAAACCTCAAGCAGGATGATTATCTTGTAACCGTTTCATCGCGAATTTTATCACCAAACTCAAATGTTCTTTGGCAAAAGGTATATTTTTCGAAGCACTTGAATGCGTTCGGGGGACTCTACTTCGGTCAAAATCATCGATAAGGTTACCAATGCATGACTCATTTTAAACTTAATTTCAAGTGAGAGACTTCTTCCAAAGAGTGATTTTTAAGTATAATCTCAGCTTTAGACATATTTATTGGTTTCCGTTCCACTCTTAATCATTGAAATCCAATCTTGGCCATTTTGAATTTCTTAAGGTAACACCGAACTCTGTTCGCGGCGATAGTCCTTGCACATGATTTTACACAACATGTTGAAAATGCAATCGAGGATCGAAAATGCCTGGTCATATTCATGACATATCCAAAACATCCCGTTGATGATCCTCGGAAAAGAGACGGCTTTGTGAAAGAACTGGCATGCCAACTTTTCCTTTAGTGTATTGAAATAAGCCAAAAGCTCCTTAACATTCAAAGTAAGGAAATTTTGTTTTTCTTAACATTGCAAATAAACGGTTGATGCATTTTCTTACAACCGGTTTTGCCAATTTCATGTATGATGATGTATCTATGCAAGTTACAAATCTATAGCTCTTCTTGTAGGATAATCCTTCCGAACAAGAAGTAGTTCGAGTCCGATAGCCATGTGTCACCGTATTCTCAATATATCGCCCAAGAACACTAGTATTTTTCGTTGCCCTGGCCGTCTATTCCACTTACTGACTTACTTACCCATTCTTCCATTACCTGCAAATTTGTATGCAATTGCCAAAGAGATGTCTGAGGAACATAATTCTATCAGTCCGTCATGCACAAAGGGGGTGTCAAAATGGCCCAGAAGCCCATAGATGGATATAGGTCCCCACTCTCAAAATTTTCACAACATAATGAGAATATAATCAACAAAAAAATAGTATGAAAAAAACTAATAAAAATATTAGATAAACCCGATGTTTTTTATTTTTCTTTTGCCCTTACAAAATTATCATTTATTATTTATTTTGAGTTAAAACCATTAAAGAGAGACAAATGTATGTGTGATGAGTTAATGAGACTAAAACAAATATCCAAATGCCCAAAGCCTAACAAGTCCGTTTGTATAATTTTAATCACCCATAACAAACCCATTAAGCTCTCATTCCTTTTCTTTCATCCTCAATTCTTAAAACAATTGTCAGAACAAAAAAAAAAAAAAAACAAAAAAACAAATTCATAAAATGACTTTACTTGCGGCCTAATTATTTGTAAAACTCGTTATTATTATCAATAAATTTTCCACTTAAAAAAACAAAACAAAACAAGATAATTTTCTTACTTTCAATGTTAATCTTTTATAGTTTTCTCCACATGATAACAGGATTATATAGACTTGTAACATTATAAGAAGTTAACAATTTGTTGAATTGTTGTAGACTTGTAAACTATATTATATATATATATATATAATAAACATATATAATCAACGCACTCTAGTTTTGTGAATTGAAATAAATGCATAATTTTGTTGATATTTATTGTTTAGACCTTCTGACAAAAAAAAAAAAAAAAAAAAATTTGTACATTTCGCAATCAATGAGCAAACTCTTATCCCGAATAGTGGTCAATATGATAAACCAACGGTTAGGTTGAACACAAGATTTGTAACAGTCCAAGGTGGAGAGGGTGGTCTGATGAATGGAGTGCAAGAGAATCAAATTGACTCATGTGAAATTGTTCCTTGTGGGGATGAACAACTTCAAAATGAAATGGAGGAAGTCGATGGAAGAGTTGAGACCAGCCTGTATAATATGATTGTTTATCTTACTCTATTTTATGGTCATTACAGCATGGTTAAGGATATGCCGAACCTGGAGCATGTACGTCCTTATATGTCTATACTTAACGTTATAGTCATTTTTGCCTTCATTTAGGTAGGGCTGTGTAGAATGCACCGAATCAGAAGAAGACGGAAAAGAACTCTCTCTCGCTATATGACTACGAGCGAAAATCAATTTGGTATCACAAATTAGAATGACCACACAATAGACATTCCGAGTGTCCAAAATTTATGTCATGTGACACTCTGTGAAGAGACAATGGGTTTTAACAGCTTTGGGTATACATCAATGTATCCAATCAACATGGCTTATTGGAGTTGTTACTCTATTAACCACGGCTATTCTTGCGATCTGCCTGTCAGGTGAGTATATTATGTTTGAAATGTCATTCTAGGAAACGTTTCTTTGTTAACCATAATTATATTACCAAGAAGAGTTATAGTATGAGGGATACAACTATACAAGTCAATACCACATTTATTTTAAAAGAATTGAGATTACAGAATCATTCCTCAATTGAGATTGTTCTTTTGTGGAATAGTACAAATAATTAAAGTTTTAATTTAAACCAACACTTTTTGGTCTAATAAGGTATGGGAAAATTTGGATTTAATTTTTTGGTCTTATTACAAGTTAATCAATTGGTCATAGGAAAATACTTCGGTCCTCAACGCTTACGATCACACATTTGTTTTTTGTTTTTTGTTTTTTGTTTTTTTTTTAATTATTTAGAATATTTTTTATTAGGGTTTATGTTTTTAATTTTCAAATTGCCACTCAATCACTTAAGTTACTATAGTCATCTAACCCATCCCAATAGAGTGAATATGTGAATCCGATAGTGATTATATATCTTCTTCATCACCACTCTACATTTGTTTTTAGATAAAAAAAAAGTTTTGGTTAGTGGTGGGGTAGAAGTGGTAGCAGGGGTGAATGAAAAATATACTCTTATTAGAGTTTACAAACTATAATATCCGGGCATTATAATTAGATAAATGTCTAAATGTATCAAATCGTAAAAAATTGGAAATTTATGGGACTACTGAGTACTGATAGGTGAATTTTTGTTGGCAATTAGCCTACAAAGTATCACCCAATAGCAAACCCAATAGCAAGTACAAGTCCAATGGGGGTGTTATATGGGCTGCTAAAGGCATAGTTAGCAAGTCCAAGTCCTGCTTCTTCTCCAATCCATTTCTTTCTTTCATTGTCTGTTTTCAGTTTTGAGTCTGTGCCTCCACATAAAAATGGTGCGTAAACAAGAGCGCATGAGCAGTGCAGCAGAAAGATCTTCATACTTCGCTAGAAGAGAAGCCTCGAAAGTACTTAACACCATACTTCAAGGAGATGCTAAACGTAAAGCTGTTGCTTCTATCAAGTCTCTCGTTTTCAGTCCTTCTGTTAGAAACAAAAAAGCTACTTTTGCTCTAGTTGTCCAAACACTCAAACGTAAAGTTTCGTTTTTTTTTTAACACTCTTATGGAATATGTAAGTTATTATTTGATAATGATGATGGTTTAGTTACTGATGAGTGTTTGTGTTATATATTTGACAGACCTTTCGATAATTAAGGAGGTGTTGGAGTCTGCTAAAGTGTTGAATGCTAAATGGAAGGTATAAAGACTGCCCCTTTTTTTTTAATGACTAGTTTTTGGTTATTTATCTGTTTGTCATTTTAGTATATTCACTGTAAAATGATGCCACTACTTGTAGGTATATGCCTAGAAGGGGTTACTTCTTCCTTGCAATGTGAATGTTTATTTATAGTTATTGGAATTGTATTACTAAGTAGTTAGGTATATCTCTTGACCATTCCTCTCTTCTTCTTTTTTTGCAGAGACAAGAAGAGCTGGTGTACATTATCACGTATGACATTCTCTTTAGCAAGGTTATTCCTGGGAACTGAATGTGATTTGAACTGTTATTTGTCTTATTCTGGTATTAGTTGTCATTTGAGTTGAATTCTTCTTGTAGGCCATTGTATCAGCGGGTGATGCCGAAAGGTTTCTCCTGCTCCGAAAAGATGCTCTACAGTCAGCTTTGGCTCGACTTTTCGTGAGGAAAAAAGTAAAAAGCATTGAAGACTTACTGATCCTAAATCATCCAACATCTGGTCAGTTTTTTAGACAACTTCTTACGGATATGGTGGATTTCATATTTCTAGTCCTCAAATGAAATGGTTGGTAGCTAACCATGGACTACTAGTTATCTTACTTGATGTTAATTGTTAACTGTTCCCTGTTTGCAGGTGTTTCCAAAGCCTCGATATGTTAGTGTGAATACTTTGAAATTAGACTTTGACTTCGGCCTATCATGAGTTTTCAAAGCAATACACGGTAATTAAAATGCACAAAATCGCTCTTCTGCTTGACCCTTAATCCTTATGATGATGCATAATGCTAAATTTTGATATATGACCTACTAGAATGCATAGCTCCGCTTGATTTGCGTACCATGACTCAATGAGTCATTTTACAACTTGTACATGCCATCTGTTTGTTTTGACACATACTAAAACAAATTCTGTGAGTGCTTTCTCTTTCAAGTTGCAATGAACATTCTTTTTGCAAATATGTTTTCCTAGCTGCTTTGCGTATGCAAATGTGTTTTTAGAGTCTTGAAATTTTTGGGATATTCGTAGTGCTTGTTGTCAGGGGAAAAGGGTGTTTTGGATATTTAACTTTTTAACAGCGTTTTGAGACGAAAAAACGAAATCTTTGGGGTGTAAGCGCAGAACGATACCAAAAAGCGGGATGTGAGTCAAAATCCCTAAAAAAACTCTTAACTTAATTTTGTATCAGCCATTTTTTTTTACGAGTGACAGACATAAAAAGAAATCTCAGGGTGGGATAGTGCTAGTTGGTGATATAATGACATTGCACCACCCAACCAGTGCAATCTGTGAGGGTACAGCAATTACATTCATTGTTGTTTTTGGGAGGGAGGGAGGGCGCGACAGGACGTCAAAATGTCTTTTAGATAGCCTGAGATAAATAAGAGTATGAAATTCAGGAGAAAAGAAGGCTAGTTCTTAATGAGAATTGATGGTGAAGGGGATATCTGAAAAGGATAGAAGGAATCAAGATAGGAAAATGGCAATTACCAGTAGAAAAAAAGTAGCAAAAAATGGTTGCACTGCAGTGGGTGTATTAAAACATGCGCGATAATCAAATAAACATTTATTATTCTGAATAATATGTTTTTTTTTTGTTTTTTTTCTGAAAGATAGAATTTGCACCTGGTGTTACTTTTACAACAATGGTTTATCTGTTTATTGTGTCTGTCTTTGCCTTTCCTGAAAATAATTGCATTGACAACCGATCATGCTAAAGCTGTAAGTTACTGGATATACAATCTTTCTTTTGAGGTGACTTTGTTCAGATTCTTGTGTGTTTCATGTCACTGAATAGGTAACGAAGGATGACATGATTCAAGACTTGTTGGTGCTCCCATCAGGCACTGATTTGCATGATCATCCCCTGGTCATGAACGGAAGTGTCGTTTTGCAAGTAAGTATTTTTTTAGTTGAATAATCTTTGACAGCTCTGTGTCTCGTAATCTTTTTAATGAAACAAAATTTGGCTTAAGTTCGGTGTATATGCTTTTGTAGGGAAAGGCAAGTTCTATGGTTGCAATAGCCCTAGGGCCTAAGCCAGGATGGGAGGTAGTTAAATCTTTTCTCACTTATATCGATCAAGTTTTATTTTTATTATGTACTATTTATTTTAACTGTTCACTATTTTATTTTCTAATAATTTGTTATATAGTGTTGCATTATCAACTAAAGAGTCATAAGTAGATGATTCAGTGTAGTCAATGCTACAATTTACAGGCAAGCTCTTGGGCTGCGCCTTCTGCCCACGTATGGATGTATTGTAAATACTAGAACCAAATGTGTTAAGAAGATTCCTGATGTATCAGGATATATCATGCTTTCTAAAGCCATTTTCTATAGCCAATATGTATGAAAATGGGGGCAAGAACATACCACTGATTTCAGATACAGTAAAATTGTATTATTGTTAATGGAGAAGAAGTTTTGGAGAAAAAGAGGGTACGGCCTTGGTTTCGGCCTCATATCACTTCAATATATGTAAGGGAATAATATAGTTTACAAAATTAGAAAGTTCCTAAAAAAATATGGCCTTGGTTTTAGGCCTCGGGGAGGAGTAGGCCCAGTCTTAAATCTCCTCAGGAGATGCCCTCTTAGAACTCTAACATATACTATTGCTTATACCATTTTTACTCTTATCTTTATGAAGGTTCTTGATGCTTGTTCAGCTCCAGGAAACAAGACTGTTCACCTTGCTGCACTCGTGAGAGGAAAGGGAAAGATTTTAGCATGTGAACTTAATAAGCAAAGGGTTGAACTTCTAAAAGAAACCATCAAATGCTCTGGGGCTTCTAGTATCCTTCTTTAATATAATTTTTACTGCTTACTTCTATAATCTTGTATCTGGATAGGGTTTCTTTGGGGACACCAAAATTTAATGTTTTCTTGAATCCCAAGATGGGCCAGATATGTTTCTTTTTATAATTTTACTGCATTATGCTGGTTGTTTTTAGAAGTCATTATGTTGATATGCTCTTTTATTGTCCTTGTCCTGCTGTTCCTCTCTCATTTTTTAACTCATGAACTACTTTTTTGATTAAGTTTCTACATATTGAGTAACTCAGTTTGTGCACCTTAACCCGACTTAAAGATGTGGAAGTTTTAAACAGAGACTTTCTGAACATAAGCACCGAAGATCCCTTGTTCTCTAAGGTAATAACGATTTCTAGCTTCTCTCTTGTTCTGAACAGACAAATACTCATTTCAAGCTTCTCAATCTGTCTCTCTCCCTCCTTCCTCTCTGCATTAATCTAGAAGCTACTGAAACTCCCTTTTCATTTTATTTTTTTGCTTCTGCAGGTTCGTGCCATTCTCCTAGACCCTTCCTGCTCCGGATCTGGAACATCTGCTGAGAGATTGGATCATTTGCTCCCATCATATACAATAGGTGAACAATTGTTTGTTCTCTTCCTTTGAGAATTCCTGTAACCTAGTAATTGACGACATCTATCCTTCTGTAATTAGCTCAAACTGTTGATCATGCTGACATACAGAGGATTAGAAAGCTCGCTGCTTTTCAGAGCAAGGCCCTTGCCCACGCATTATCGTGTAAGTAGGTTGCTTGATGCTTAACTCAGTGGTCATTTTCGGATTACGTTCAGACTAAACGGTATTGCTTTAAGTTTGAACCCGCAAAGATGGAAACATTACTGATAAAACCAATATAAAAGGATGCAGAATGGTCAAAATTGGACTCCCTTAATTTTTTTGCTTTTTTTGATATTTTAAAAGAAAAAAAAAACTTAAATTTCAGTTGTGAAACTTTGAATGCCTTTGTAACTAGACAATGTTAAGGCTTTTAGATGCCCATATTCTTCAGGTCAAGTGTTCACTCACTTTGTTTTTATATTGGACCTTGGCAGCGAATTTTGATGTTTAAGTAAAATTAGCTCAAAATCTCAAGTTACAGTAGATGAAAATATGGTCAAAAGGATAAGCTTCTCAAACAGTTTCCCTTGAAAGATTGGTCTTTTTTCTCCTCCAAGGCTATAAACAACGGGTGAGACGTCATAGAGCCTTATGTAGGCAATCAAGTTTCCCTTTTGAATGTTTTATTTTTCTCGTTGCCATCAAGAAAATGTGTTCTGACTTTGGTATCATTCTCTCTCCACACTTTGTGCAAATTATTTCACGCACCCTTATCTGCCACCAAACTCATATTGCTGCTCCATTCCTATTTCACTATCCATATCCAGTGTTCTCCTGATATTTCAGGAAAGCTTCTGAGGGAAACTAGATTTGGGGTGGAGGAGATGAAATCCCGTTGGAGATTATTGTTGGAGATTTATGAGTACAGAGTACTAATTTGATTTTCAGGGTATAAGGGACAGTTGGATAAGTTAAGTTGATCAAATTAAACATAACAAAATGACATTTTGATTTTAATTGCCTACTCTTGTAGTTGCAATTTTCAAGTGGTCATATATACCTTGATAGACTTATATACGTTTTATCTCGATGACAATGATCATGATGTTTCATTTTTCTAAATAATGTTCTGTATTGCAAAATTATAACTGAGAGTGGAGGCGTTGTTAAAACCTATAGGCTACATACTTGCTGTTTAATAAGCTCCTGAAGGTGTTTCTGTAGAATGTAACACATGGTTATATATTTTTGTGGCATTGTTGTTTTGCAGTTCCAGCTGTTGAGAGAGTGGTGTATAGCACCTGCTCAGTACACCAAACAGAAAAACGAGGATGTTGTCAAGTCAGTTCTTCCTCTAGCTGCTTCTCTTAATTTCCAACTGGAAACTCCTTTCCCTCAGTGGCCTCTCGTGGTGGTTTGCCCGTCTTTGAAGGCTGTGAGTATCTTTGTGAATGCTATTGTATCTCGTTTCAGATAATCTTTTGATACGTTACATGGTGAATAAAAATACCCTTTAAAACTCTACGACACTATAGAGTAAAACAGACTAAACATGGTAACGAACTTAAAACCGACTACTTAACCCGGTAGAGTTAGATTTACCATTAAAATACAACCTAAATACCCTTTAAAACTCTACCACACTATAGAGTAAAAACATCCTACATGGTAACGAACTTAAAACCGACTCGCAACCGGTATCCAAAGGGTTACATGTAAGCTTACCCCTATCATGGTAATGAACTTAAAACTGACTAAATAACAATAAATAAGACTATAGATAAAGCTCAATCTATACCTTACAGTAGAGTCAAATAGAATCAATTAAATACCCCCTAAAACTCTACCATACTGTAGAGAAAAACAAAAACATGGTAACGAACTGAAAACAGACAAAAAATGGTTCTGAACTTAAAACCGCCTCGCAACCGGTGTAATGAGTTTCCAGCTTTTGAATTAAGGTTTGTCAAACCCTACTTATTCATTATACAACCTAAAACTCTACCATACAGTAGATAAAAAACATCCCACATAGTAACGAACTTAAAAACAGAAATAACATGGTAACGAACTTAAAACAAAAAATAAAGGATGATAAATAACAAATCAATAAGGCTTGATAATCAACCACAACAGGTTGTTAAGAATTTATTCAAAATCTTTTCCTTGACTTTACTTTACTTTTTCTTTCCTTGATCCCGCTCCTAGTCAAAAGAATAGAATCCCATAGCCTGTAACTAAACACGTCTGAGGTCTCTTTTCAAGAGGTTACTCTACTAAAGGAAGGTCTACATAGCAAGGATGTGAGAATCGAACTAAGACTGAGTTAAAACATCATACGATTTCCTCATATTCAAACACTAGATGTTTAGCCTGTCACAACAGGTTGTTGTATAGTTGAGGACTACTGAGTCCTAGGGTAAGGCAACTGGAGCGTCAACAAGCTTTGAAATGAGATCATTATCTCAAAAGCGCTTCGTTTAGGACCAGCAGATTACAAATAGAACTCAACCCAGCACTTTAGAGTGACTTTCTCCTTTAACACAGGTCTTCTGCCATAAGCCTCTGATAGTAGCTCTTTTGAGACAATCCAGCCATTTATCTAAAGTAGAAATGAATTAAGTGAAAAAATAAGCTATACCGCAGTAAGGGCTGCTAAACCGATGCAGCTACTTATTCAGTGGAATCTTAGCTGATTCCCCTTCTGGAACTAACAACACTGGTACAATGGAGTGAGGTACCCTTCCAAAAGGGTACCCGAATGGGAGTCATTAGTCAATCTATTCTAGCGAATGAGGGAACGGACTCCAAGTATACCTCCCATAGCCCCAAAAAGGCTAAGGGAGGTATACGATGAAGGCAGTGACCGAAAAGAAATAATGAGTGTTGACTTCAAAAAGAATGCATTAGTGCTTTTAAGATTATCTTACAGTTTGCTAATTCCGGACTTGTAATTGTCAGAATCAAACTAGAAGAATATTTTCTCTTATTTAGAAAATGATAAATAAAGAGAATTAGGGAAAGGTGTTGACCCTAATAGGTACATTCCTCCCTGGAAATTGGAACCTCAAAGCCGGTTCTTTCTATAAATCAATATAATTCAATAAATCATTCCTTGTTTTAGAAAGAGGGATATTTCTTTATCCAGGGTAATGCAACGGGAGGATGTTGAATCTTTAGTCTTATGTCGATTCTGAAAAAAGCCTAAACATAACAAAAAACTGCCTTCGGTCCCCCAAACTAACTTACTCATGGCAACCTTCCGGCCGCCCAACGACCTATAACGCTAGTCACTACTCCCACTAGGGCTAGGAAGTAAGCCCCACAACCCAAAGCGGCCCGAAGAACAAATAGAATTTTCTCTGAAAGCCGCTAACGGGGTATTCCTGCATATGAGAACATAGTGATGGAGAAGGTAATAGCGAAATAGGATTACGTTTTGGCTAGAGCCCAAATCCATAATATATTTGACACGGGTTTGCGTAATGCTGGAACTATGGCGAATGCATCTAAGCGTCATTGATGCATAAATAAAGATACCAATTAGTAGTGATTGAATTCCTTCTATGGTTCCACATGAGAAACCAATCTGAATATAACCTACATGTCCAATCGAACTATGAGCTAGAGGTCTTTTTACTTTCGTTTGGACCATGGCTGCCAGTGCTCCTAAGATCATAGAAGCAATGCTGCAGAAAAAAGAAGATTTGTTGCAATGTAGCTCCATAGGAACCATAAATAGAAACCATGACATATTTGCAGAAATAGATATTTTAGGCACAATAGAAAGGAATGCTGTAACCGGGGTGGGTGAACCCTCATAGATATCAGGTGCCCACATATATAGAGTCAAGAGATATGGAGTCCAAAGGGGAGGGTTTTCTTTGGGGGCTCGAGAGATGGAATAGATAGGGCCCACAAGTTGTTAATTAGCTGGGGAATTCACCTGAAAGGGAACGAGGAATTCTCTCTTAAAAAAAAGTGCTCTCTGAACTGAATGTGAAAGTTGTTTTCCATCAGAGATCATAGGAGACATGGTGTATGTTCTATCTTTGACTCGTTTTATAATGGATATCGTTGTAGATAACGACACTTGGCTAAAAGATGAATCAAAATGAGGCATTTGGCTATAATAATAGTAACTCACAAGATATAACTCAAGACGATCTATAGAACAATATGGTATAACATCATTATTTGCAATGTCTTCTTGAGAGCTTTTGATCTATTCAGTTATATCAATATAACTAGAAGAATGATCAATATCTGAATTACTAGAAGAATGATCACTATCAGTAGGTTTGAGACTTAAAGAAAGAAAATCTTCACTTTTATAATCTTCACTATCATGAAATGCACTTTCATTAATCTCATCTTGTAGTTCATTATCAGAACTGCCCTCAATATTACCTAATACTAAAACAAATATTCCTATAACACCTAATACGACTCAAAGAAATATTACTATAACACCTAATACTACGAAAATAAATATTACTATAAAACTTCAAAGAAATATTCCTATTCAACCTACACAAATAGACTCCTTCCATTGACCTGGGCCAACATAATCCATGTAAAAAAATGGATCATAGGATGAGATAGGGGCGAAAGGTCGAGTAACACCCGCCTCTATGGGAACGAACGAGAACCAAGCGGTACATCCTACACCGAGGCAAATAAGAACTAGGATACAACCATATTTACCAGAATACTCAGTGATTACCTCCACAAGGGTTTTCACGGGATTACTTGGAACTAGCTCCTTTAGACCTTGTATGGGCATTATACAATGTGTTGTTAAAGGACTTTCATTAGACTTTATAATCTTTTGTCATATAGTCCTCTGTGAATTTATTATCTGTCCCTGTTTTAGAAAGCAGTTTATAGAAACCAAAAACTATTATTCTTGTCCAAGACAACAAAGTTTACCGTGGAATATTGACATGATACTGTTTTTTTTTTTGTTGTTCGGAAACACTTGCATGTTGGACGATAGAACAGAAGATTAAACTCTGTTAAGAAAGTCCTTTATCAATTCATACTGGTTTTTTACTATTATTTGGTACAAACTGGTCATACTTTTTGTTTCTAGCTTTCTTCCAATTGACGTTATACTTGGAATCACTTTTTCTTAATAACTTAATTTTTCTATCCTAGCCGAGCATTTGCTACGAACTGATCCTGTTACGGACATGGAGGGCTTCTTTATTGCACTCTTTGTCAGGAAGGGTGTTGAAAACGGTCTAAAGGAGAACCCACTGGTAGGTGCTGATGAGCTTCTAGAGTCTACCAGCGCAAAGAAGTATGTTCATGAAGGCCCAAGGAACCAAAGCAAGGAGGGAAAGGTGTTACATTCAAAAAGGAAAACGAAGTTTCTAATGCCGTTTCCGTTTACAAGGATGTCCAGAATGATGTTATATTCTTAAAGAATTCATTGGACTGCGAAAATTATATTTGTGATAATCAGAAGCTAATTTTGACATGATAGGTAGTTTATGACCATTCTGAAGGCATAAACAATTCACTACTTAGGTATATGGTGCGACTCAAGTATGAAGAGTATGCTCCATGTTCTGGAACCGCTGGGTTATGCCTATAGTTATGACCAGAAAATGCTCAAAATAGCCCCAGATGACAACCGTCAACCAAATTGTGAGTGCAGTTGCATGAATGTATGATACTGCACCCAACAACAGTGTCATCCAAAACCAAATTTATACAGTTTAAGCGCCATTGCATTGTAACATGCTTGAATAGAATCAACGATGACCTTGTTTTAACATTTCCCCAATTAGGGGTGCAAGTGGATATCTAAATATTTGAATCCGATTCAATGTTAGATATTATCAAAATTTCGGATTCGATTCAAATGTCCGAACCGGTTTGATACTGCGGATCTTATCAATCATCCGATAATATCCGATCCGATTTAAAAATTAATAGTTATTATATATAATTAATTTATTCATTTTTATTGTATAAAATATTATATAAAATCATAAACTAATAATATAAAACTATAATAACAAAATAATAATAATAAATAATAAATATATATATTTATTGCATTGGTAAAATGAATTATTTAAAGCAAATAAAATTTTAATTAATTTTAATTTTCGGATCGGATATTATCCGATATCCGTTCGGATATCAATGGCCTTTCGGTATTTTTTGGATTCGGATTCGGATACAGACATATCGGCCCTATCCCCAATAATACCAGGAGTAAGCGTGATTGTGTGACAGCAGCAGTACAAAACGGCTAGCATCTTGGTTGGGACCAAAGATGGAAACATAAAAGGTGGGAAGAAAAGAGAAACGCTGACGAACTTGAGACCGAAGCCTCTTCTAATTCGTTTTGTTTTTTCATTGCTTTTCTTGAGGCAGACTCGAGCAACAACATTACGTACAAAATTAGGACGGCCCAGTATACACCCACCTAGAGATTATGACCATTCAAATTTTTTTGTTTCTTAAGGCTGCACCCAATCAAAGGTTAAAATACCCGTGTAGTTGATATAATTTTAATGATATCGGCCGGCCATGGCCATTTCTAGATAGAGAAATTGGCCTAACAAGGGGAACGATATGAAGAAATGCCTGAATTTGTAAACATAAAGAAATTAATATGAATAGAAAAAAAATCTAGTTTCTGATGCTTACAAGAATGTGACTTGAGCAGAAAGGTGAAAATATTTGCATTCACATAAATGACAGTCACCAATTGAATTGAAACATATTTCTATATTCATTCCTGTGAAACTCTTTGTCATCTCCCAAGCATAAATTTGAAAATTGAGAGCAAGTCCACCAGAAATAAAAACTAGACTAGTAACCTCTACCTCAATGAAAATGAAAATTTTATAGGTCTGTGTCTTGGCAAATTAGTAAGACGAATGAAATGAATAAACAATATAAGATCATGAATGCCGAATGAGGAAGAGGTGATCTGGAGGAATCTGGACCAGGTGTTGGAGGACCCAAGCCACTGGGAAATGGTGTTGGAAACGTCGGAGGAGTGTTGGGGATAATAGTACCAGGAGGTGTAGGTATCCCTGGTGCAGGCGTTCCTCCTCCAGCAGAGCTATATCAACCACGGACAGTAATCAGATTCAAAGCCTTAAAATTCAATGTAAAGCAAATAGGCCTGATTACGTACTATGATAATAATACTAAGCAACCCGTTCAACCCTGTATGTCGGAGTCCGTAGGATAAAATGCATTCCTAAGGTCACGTCAACTTTTCCCCTAAGCAATGGTTACAGACTTACAGTCTTATACAAAGTAAATAGAAACAAAGCATGCTACATGACACCATGACAGCATGAGGAATATGGCATCAAGTTATCCAGATTGAATAAAGAACGTCAACATGCAATCCGTGGAAAAGGACACGAGGAAAGAATCAGCTGGGAAGAGAGAAAATCACTAGGCTTCGAAATAAACAACAAATGAATCACATCGAACACTAAACTCGAAACCAAACTATACCAGACGGAGGAAACAGAAAGTGAAATCTCAACAGAGTGTAATGTTATTTAGTAGCTTTCAATAAAGAAAACTAAAGAAGAAAATGAACTCTTTTATGTGTTTACTTTGTTTTCTTTTATCTCGTGCTACTGTTTTTAGGGACCATTTGGCCAGTGTCTCAGAATGCCAAACTTTAATTTACAACTCAACTAGCTCAACTCAAGTATGGACTATGGACACTGACTAAATAGGTGTTTTGATTGAGTTGCTACTGACAAGCAAAGAATTAATAACAAGTTCATTAAAATGAACTATATTAAGGAGTGGAAAGCTAATTATCTATGCAGAATATAGCATTGATAAATGAGACAAGAAAAATGATAATACGAGAAAATTTTGTGTAATACCAAGTTCGACCCTTAATATTGGAACTTAGGCCTTTGACCTAAAATATCAACATTTTGGGTCTGGGCTAGTAAAAATCGTGTTGCATGGCCAAGTTCCGAGTTGACTTTGTAAATTTAAAACAAAAACAAGCATACAAATCCAGGGTGCAAGCAAAGAGAGTAAGAAAAAGGAGGGCCAGGTAATACCTGGGTGTAGGAGGGTACACACAAGATCCATAACCTGCACAGACCACAACCAAAACTTCTTCCATCATTTCATTTCTCAAAAAAAGGAAAAGAATAGAAATATATAAGAGAGAGTGGGGATTTACTGGGGTCAGTAGTAGCAATGGTAGCAGTGCCAGAGAAGTCACAAGAACCAGGAGCATTAGATTTGCGTTGGTAATAACTATTGAAAGCATAAGAAGCATGAGCTTCAATTGTATTTGGTAAAAAACACAACCCTGACGACATAATAGGTGCACAATCGGCACCAGCACCACATGCATAGTCCAAAGCTGCTTGCAAGGCATTCTGACTCGCATTGCTCCGTGCAACACACCAGGCTCCTTCCACTCTCCATGTAATACCACTCATCACTAGTAACACCAGTACTAGCAGAGAAGTGAGAGAAGCTGCCATGGTTGAAGCCTATAAACTTTGTTTTTGTATCAAGTTAGAAGTTGGTAAAGGCAAAAAAGAAAGAAGCCCATACAATAAAGAGAGAAAAGAGTGCAAGGATGATTGTAGTTTTTATATGTTTATTCTTTCTTTTTTGCTTTTCTTTTTTGTTCTTTTGACTCATAAATTGATAGGGTGTCTTTTTCTTGAAAAATGTTATGTGCCTTGTTGTCATGTTATGATTGGCAGGATATTGGAATTTTTAATGATATTTTTGTAGGATGACAACCAATAAGACATAACGGTTTGCTTTTAATATTTTTCAAATTCAATCGATTACAAGAAAAACCAAAAGATGGAAGAGATGAGCTAAGCAGGTTACTTCCATGTTCTTATAAATTATAATGGAAAATGTTAAAGACAGCTTCCTACCACCTTTACTGCAACAGACTGTATTCATCAATGGCAAGTAACTGGAATACTGAGCACCCAGTTAAACAGAATCAATATTAAGATGGGAATTCAATACATCTGCTATGAATCTTGCCCAACATCGAGATATGGTGCAAAATTACACAAGTATGGGAATTGGAATGGAGTTAGTTAGCTATACTAAAGATGAATACATTATACATACAAATGGTGCCAATCCAAATTGTGACAAAAATGTCTTACTTATCTATAGGATAGTTTTCTAAGTATTGAATTTGATTGAGTGATACATAATTACATATTCACAATTATTCTTTTAGGGGTCAATTAGATAATAACCAAGAAAGTTGTGTTTTAACTTCACATATGACAGCAGCATGTAACTACTTCTTTAGGCGTGACTAATAAGAAAAGGAACTGTTTGCAGGCGTGTTATACCACACTATATATAAACTAATATGAATCTGAAACAAATACGAAATTGCCTTTGAAGAAAAGGTCAAATTATCTTTATCATGGTAATAGACAATTTCCACATCGTAGCTCCAGCACCATGCTCGTTTTCTTGAGCAATGCGTCATTGGAAAATCACATTTATATAAAAGAGGAGAGAAAGTGAAACACTCATACAATTTAGTTATAAAGGCAGTGCAACTTACAAGACCTGCAGTGCAATTGCAAGTAAACTTCGTAGAATTTCGAAAAAACAATTGATTCAACATCTAGTAAAGGCCATTCCTCTCTGCATGAGCATTTCTACTATGGTTTAATTTCTTTCTCATTCAGCTTATACTGTGCTGCACATATAAAAACACAAAAAATTGGTTACATGGGGGTTGGCATGAATTACAACTACACTAGAGGGCTTGACGACAATCCCCTCCTGCTTGTAATATTCTCAAAATCGGTCAGTGCCATCTTGGAGACAGGTGAACAGGGCTTTGGCGTGGTCTGCTCATCCGCTCTGACTCCATCCTTTTCTTCATTATTGAAGAGACTGTGGGACTGTAGTAATCATGCCCCCTCTGAGATGCTACCCCTTGTGAACATGTTTTCCGTGGTTGGTTGAAGCTCTTCTGCTTTTCTAAGACTCCCTTTCTTGACACCAAATTCCTATGACTGACACCCCATCTGTTGTAACTTACACAGCTCTGGCTTCTCCCCACTGGCTGAAATTTTTCTTCTCTAGGACTCGTATAGTTTCTGCTCTCCATTGTTTCAGCTGAATACATGGTTTCGACCTCACTACTATAATCACCATGAAAACCATCCCTCTCATTCTGAAAGTGCGAAGGCCCTACAGGAGATGAACTGGACTGTACCTCGCTACACTCACCATTAATCGAACCAGTTGAGACAATCTCCGCATTTGAACCAGTTGATGCAATCTCAGTAACTGAACCACAACTAGATGATCTATCCGCAGAAGGGTCTTGCATTTCCAATGCATTGGTTGGTGCTAGTTCCTCAACAACATTCTCATCTGAGGTTCGAGGCCAGCGTTTGATGGGAAGTGGCAGGACTATCGGTTTAGGAGCTCTAAGAGGAAAGTTTATATCCAAAAGCTGAATGTGAGTGTTTTCCTTCTTCCGCACGGGAATTGCGGTCAACCTTGGGGATTCATAGATCTCTGGAGTTGGAATTCCCTGTTCATGAGTAGTTGAATGAACATCGATGACTGGGGCTTCATGTTGACTTGATGCAGATGCAGAACAGTTGGGTCCAGACTGAGTCATGGGATTTGAGAAATTATGTGACAATGAAGGCACATCATCGTTTTCACTCTCTGCTGACTTGAAAACACGTCTCAGGGTGAAAGAAGCACATGAATGTTCACTCTTCTGTCCTGTGGACATCAATCGGATTAGTGGCAATTTCGGTTTGCTGAGGTCATCCAAGCTGCCTTCCCAGTGCTGGTTTACCCAGTCAAAGATTATTGGAATGGGGATGCCAAATTGCATATTTTGATCCTTCCATGACGATGATGAAGATGAGGACGTGGAAGAAGCTTTGGCTGTTGGAGACGACGCAAGCTTCATTGGATCACACACCATGAAGGCAAGATTACCTTGGGCATCAAAGCCAGCAGATCCTGCACTCCAAGTCTCTCCATCTGTTGAAAATTTTATGAGATTGTCTGTGGCAATCACTACCTTACCCTCACATACTGCCAATTCTTTTTTTTCGTTATGACCTAAAAGGTAGACTACACTACCCAGATCCAGAGTTGGGTTTGAAACGGTTTTCAAGTAATGTGGTTGCGGGATTTGTGAGTTTAATTCCCCTTCAATCGGATCCAAACTCACTATAGTGAGATCAAGAACACTACTCGTAATAAAAAACCTGTGGCCAGATCAAAAAATTAAAGTAATTAATGTCAAGTTAAAAAAAAATTAATATGCTAGTCTTATAAATAATAGTAAAACTTCCCAAACATGCCAAACTGGCCTTTCTTGAGTACAATAATACCTTCTATTTTTAGGAGGTAATTACTACTATCATGGGAGCATACTTAGTGTTTTTGCTAAAGAAGGTGGGAACACGCTACTATTATCACAAAAGCTTCCGAGATAACATACACATCTTCTTTGTTCTTTTGCTTTTAATTATAAACAGATGTTACAGATGTCATCCAATAAACAAAACAGGCATTACAAGATCTGTTAATATATCAATGCATCTCAAGGTCCTTCACAATAATTCGAACTGTTTTGCTAGGAGTTTAGGATAGGAAAAGAGTCGGATTCTTAAGATAGACTAAGAGTTTGATGATGGACCAAAACAAAATTTCTCCCTCACCTTCAACCCCAATGCACACATTTTACACTAGACACCAAGCCTAACACTTTTCTAGGAACTCATTATTTGTTGCAAGTTATATGGTTTATTCTCCTTTCCAATAATGCGATCTTGTCCTTGCACACGCCCACAAATACCAAACTGACTACGCTCCTCAAGTAAACAATGTTTTCATCCATCCAACAAAGTATAGCATATATGATGAAACTTGTGGTACCATCATATGATTACAAATAGTGAAACACTAAATGGATGTCTCAATTCTCAAGTAGTCAAGTCAGCTAGTTAATTTCTTGGATCACACAATGATTGGAGAATGCATCACTGAATGTCTCTTTGCCCTCCAACACCCCCGTTTTCTATTGGATGAGCTGCAAAAGACTACTAGGTTGATTGTCATTTTGCAATCTCAAATAATCTTCCAGTTCAAAATGAAAACTGGATGGGCCACCGGGAACTCTCAACTCACAAGCAAAATACGATTTCAACATCAATTATCTAAAATATGACAACATCAAGGAATTGTACTCAATTGCACCCAACATATTGGGACCCCCCCCCCCCCCCTGCCCTTTTCCATTGGTCGAAAGCCATTTCCAGGGCAAGAAAAACAATGTACATGAAGCAAATGAGATTCAAAAGACTAATTCATGGGCACAATGCATTCCGGATTAATTCAAAAGAATCGATTACTAAATCCAAACTTGTCGACGACAATGAAAACACGAAATTACACCAAAACCTATACACAAACAGATCTACTAACTTATAATTCCATCAGATCCAACATCCCCAACACCAAAAACTACAGCCTCCAACAATGCTACACTACAAATGCAACTAAAAACCAATACCATTTCTATAATTCCCAAAACAACAATCATAAAACCAATCCAAACCATTAAAAACACTACACAAAGAAACAAACTTGACAATAAAACTAAAAAAAAAAAAGTTACCTATGAGGAACAAGTCTAGCAAGCACATTATCTTGTAACCGGATCTCAGCAGCTTCAACAGCAGCATTAACAGAAGGTAGATTAACATGAGTAGTTAAAAGAAGATTACGGTGTACTAAAAACCCAGTTCCATTACAAACAGTTGCCATTGATGAACCTTTAGTGTTAAATATACTTCCTTTCATTCTCTCTGTCTTTCCTCCTCCCTTACAGAAACACCATTTTTCACCTAGTAGTACTCTCATTTTTTTGTTAAAGTTTTGTTCTTTTTAGTTTAGAATAGTTGGTGAGAGAAGTGGAATGCCATGGAAATGAAGATTTGAGTGTGGGGATAAAATGAAGTAGTGAAAAAAGTGTTGAGACAGGAAGATGATGAAGAAGGAGAAAGAAATTTATTTATTAATTAGTCAATTATATAATGCGTTTTTGAGGGTCAACCTGAAACTTTAATAATGTGAGGTTAAAGCATTTTTTTGGACTTTAAAAGCTAGTGTTATGTGAGTACAACCATGCTACATAAATGTTGCAAAATATAGCGTTATATAATTGGGTTTTAGCCTTTTAGAGCAACTACAAAGTCCAATGGAGAGATGCTAAATCGGAATGTTAAAAGTGCCACACAGGTCTTTTAGTTTGTACAACTAAATTTAGCTCCTCAAAATAAAAAAACTAATCTAATTGTGTTTTCTGTTTTGAAGTGCTAAATGATATGGACGACATAGTTTTTTACCGTTAAATCTTATTTTTTGAATTTTTTTTTCGGACGACAGCGGTTTAGCTTCTTATCCGCCGAAATTTAACACAATGGACGGTAAAACTATATCCGCCTCCCCAAACTTATTATAGTAGCTGCTAGCAAAAGTCTTAATTTTGGCTAGCGTTTTGACTCATTCCAAATTTAAGACCCTTTTAGTAGCCCCATTAGAATGACATATTTTGTAATACAGGTGCTCATTCCATATACCCCCCATTGGACTTACTCTTAGGGGGTACGCTACACACTACGCACTACACAAGTACTGACATGATATTCCGTTATGTGATAGATTAAGCAAAACATTTCAATGGTGATAGACACGCGTATCCAACTTCCAACACCACATGTTGGGCATATGTTGTATAGTTTGGAAGCTAATTTTTGAACTTCCAAGTTCCGACACCACATGTTGTATAGTTTGGAAGCTAATTTTTGAGCCAGAGGAATAAAGATGTTTTTATTTATTTTTGGAATCAATGTACTATGCTTTGTTGCTAGAGTGGGACAAATTAAAACAAGTGTAGTTTCGGTATTATATTGTTCATCTTTTGTATTGATTTAATCTGCAGTAGAAAGCAATGGCTAATAGGGGGAGTTGGTACATGTTTACTGGCATGGTAAAATCTAAAAACTTCAATCTGAAGTGGAGATACAGACACAGGAAGTTTCTTTTTAGCCTGCTCATTTGGTCCCCTTTTCCAGTTGCTCCATAAAAACATTTAGTTTTCCCACATGAATAATTCTCCAATTCAAGTTCACGGAAATTCTCCCGATGCAATCAAAGTATCAAACACACTTTTCAAGTAGTTGTAAGATCTAGTATTTGCCCATGAATATGCTATATACTTGCAGCAACCCTGCTCAGGGAAGTTACACATCCATTCTACTAGGCCACTAGGGTCAAGGATTTTGCTACAGGAGACCCTGTTGGCATTCAAAATGCTTCGCGTTAGAAGTTCCAGCTCCTTACTACTCATCTGGCAGCCTTTGGAAATCTGGAATACCTGCTAATTAAACTCATTTTTACACAACTATGCTTCTAATAATAAACTTCATAAGCTTTGAAACTTGTATTTAAAGTACTTATTCAGTTATTCCCCTTCCTCGACATCTCCTGATAAGATGCTCTTTTTACAATTTGACAGCAACTGTATTTGTACCTTTTCTCAGGAAAACAGAAATAACTACTAGAATGGTGAATATTATTAGTGTTGCAGTCATCAATGAAGATAGCAGATTCTGTTGTGTATACAGAACTGGTTGATCCAGAATCAGATTGGTGAAGAAACCTGGTAGCTATACACTCTTTTATGAAAAGATTGACTCTAAAAGTTCATATATTTGTCAAACGTAAGATAGACTAGAATACATTCAATCGGCCGATCAAGTCTGACAGACATTTAAAGAAGTTCTGTGATAATGCGAATATTTCAAATAACCAGCAGAACTGTATCCAAGTATACTCAAGAAGCTGGGGGGGGGGAAGCATCAATGGTAATGTGAATATTTCAAATTAAGAGAACCTAGTATGAGGATAGAATATTGGTAATTATCCCGCAGACTACTAAACAGCTTATAATGTTTTGAAGCAACAACAAAATTTCCATGTAAAATTTGGTTTGGAGAAAAAAAATGGATATATATGCAAACCGATAGGTACTGTTGATCTTTTTTCCTTTTCCTCGAAGCAGCTGCTCAGACATAGTAACCAGTGAATGTGAATCCTCTTCCCGCGATCTCACTAACACAAAACCAACAAAAGCACTCCAGGCCAAATAGACCAGCATTGGAAGCATCCTCAACCTTCAGGTCCTGCTTGTTCCTCCACATATGCTTCACATAATCAATTTCCTTCCTCAATGCCTCAGCACGTCCAGGGATGCTGCGTAAAAATGCAATTTAGAAGAAAGACCAATATATGTCTATAGAAAGACAATGCACAAGGAAAATAGTTCAAGTATATACACAAATGATGGAACATGACTACAAGTCCACAAAAAAGAGATATGAACCAACCTATTTTAACTTTTTCAACATTTGATCGCAAGAGACCAAAACTATGTTACTTCCTAGAGAACAAACTATAGCAGTCCACCATCCCCTATAAAATCGTCTAATCCCGTACTTCCTGAACGTCCGAACAATCAAAACTCGTGTTCTCATAGGAGAATTAATATTTTCCAAACGAATTTTCTTAATTGTATCGAATGGATGTGTAATCACGGTAGCCAACATTGTGGAAGCATAAGGTATCAGGTCAGATGGAGCCTGATCATCCTCCATGTAATAGTCCTCACGATCAGTCATGCCTGCCCAAGAGACCTGCAAATAGGTTTTAGTAAGACGGAAAAAAAAACAGGAAAATTCCAAAATCACGACATAGGAGTAGTTGTACAGTTCATAGTAGAATGGAGTAAGAATCCCTCCTTTCTTATAATCTTTTGAGGTTGATTGAAAGCCAGGCTATACATTCTTAATATTCAACTATTCATGTAATTCCAAATTAGAAAAAAATCAGTCCCATTGAGAAACCAAAATAATATAAAATATTTCTAGCTAATAACCAATATATAAGGAAGAGCTAATAAGCCAAAATAATCATGTAGCAACAAAAGCAGATAGAGATAACAAGATAATACATAGAATAAGAACATTTCAGTCCCATTGAAAAACCAAAAAAATAGAATATATAAGGAAGAGCTACAGTGCCGGCCCTGAGGCAAAGCGACCCAAGCAGTTGCTTTGGGCCACCAAACCAAAACAAAAAATAAAGGCCACACTATTATCGTCACAAAACAATAAACTTTCCAATAAAGAGTTCAGTTAGTTGCCACTAATTTATGACAAAAAAATAAACCAACCGTATTAATTTAAGAAAAAAATAAACACACGATTTCAATTAATCTCTCAATACTTGATAACCCAACTCCTTATATTAAACTCTTTGACAATACTTACCCCACTCGTTACAAACAATTAAAAAAAACAAAAAACACTAAACCAACTCACAATTAAAAAATCCAAACTTTTATCTATATCTAACAAAAACAAATAAAACTCGTCTGTCAAATAACAAAATCACTCACAATCTCCGAGAAACCAACTCCTTATTAAACTCTTTGATAATACTTACCCCACTCTTTACAAAACAAAACAAATAACACTAAACCAACTCACAATTAAAAAACCTAAATTGTTATCTATATCTAAAAAAACAAATAAAACTCATGCCAAATAACAAAATCACTCACAATCCCCGAGAACCCAACTCCTTATTAATTAAACTCTTTGGCAATACTTACCCTACTTCTACTCGTTACAAACAATTAAAAAAAAACAAAAAACACTAAACCAACTTACAATTAAAAAATCCAAACTTTTTTCTATATCTAAAAAAACAAATAAAACTCATCTGCCAAATAACAAAATCACTAATAATCTCTGATAACCCAACTCCTTATTAAACTCTTTGACAATATTTACCCCACTTGTTACAAACAATTAAAAAAAACAAAAAACACTAAACAAACTCACAATTAAAAAACCCAAACTTTAATCTATATATAAAAAAAACAAATAAAACTCTTCTGTCAAATAACAAAATCACTCATAATCCCGGAGCACCCAACTCCTTATTAAACTCTTTGACAATACTTACCCCACTCGTTACAAACAATTAAAAAAAAAACAAAAAATACTAAATCAACTCACAATTAAAAAACCCAAATTTTTATCTATATCTAAAAAAAACAAATAAAACTCATCTGCCAAATAACAAAATCACTCACAATCCCCGAGAACCCAACTCCTTATTAAACTCTTTGGCAATACTTACCCCACTCGTTACAAACAATTAAAAAAAAAACAAAATATATTAAACCAACTCATAATTAAAAAAATCCAAACTTTTATCTATATCTAAAAAAAAAAAAAAAAACTCTTCTATCAAATAACAAAATCACTTAACTCGCTCTCTCTTGGATTATATTGAATAACACAAGTTAAAAAAAAATGATAACGTTAACACATATAGGGCCAGATTTTATTGTCTTGCTTTAGGCCACCAAAATATCAGGGCCGGCACTAAAGAGCTACTGAGCCAAAATATATATTTCAAGCTAATAACCATATATAAGGAAGAGCTACTGAGCCAAAATAATCATGTAGCAACAGTAGATAAAAATAACAAGATAATACACAATATAAGAACATTTCATACCTGCCGAGTAGTCAGAGCAATAAACAAGCAGATTAGACCAAACTGCACTGCTCGGAAACTAGCTGCTCTAACACCACTGCAAAGAAACCCGTGGTAGAAGGCAAAGAAACCACCTCTACCCCACTGAGCTCTACAGACCTCGGTGAACGAACTGAGTGGGCTGCAACCTCGTAGGTGAGCTACTACCTCGAACGGATACAGCAGAGTCTGCGCAGAGAGTCCAGCAACAACTCCACTCAAGCTACACCGGCCAAATTTCTCCAAAGGTGAAGCCTCGCTGGGAACATGTGAGTCAAACCTAGCTCTAAACACCAAAGTACAGGTCTGCGCAAAAAAAAAACTTTAATAAATAAACAATTACATATCTATCTAATAAAAAGCAATGGTGTGGGGCCCGCAAGGCCTCCATCCAATGGTTGTCATTATCTTTTACCAAGTTGTGACATGGCGTAATCAGCCGCTCCTAAGGAGTATGCTTTCTTACATTCAATACTTGGACCTACTGGATCTTCATTCCTTATATTCTTGAAGCAAAACAGTTTATGCCCTATTCTTCTTCCTGCCGCCGTCACTCCCTCACCAACTGCTGAGCACCAACCACCAGTAGCCGTGCCTCCACAGCCAATGCTTCATCTTTGTTAGGTTCCACAAGGGTCCCCAATGCCTTCAAAATGTCTTTCTCAGCAACAGAAGAAAACCAAGCACACTCTATAATCCAGCAAGAGTGGGCTTAAAAGGTTCTATCACCTTAGTTGCTTACCACTTCCAGAGGCAACTCTGCTCCAGCAAGAGGCAACTCTGCAACTCTGCAAGCGGCAACGCAAAGGAATTTCCTTAAAAGGTTATTACCTGATTGCGCCACTCCTTTTTTTTTCTTTCAGAGCTCACTCTTCCATCTGCTTTTCTCCCATGGGTCTTTTGCAACGCCCTATTTTGCAACGCCACAAAATTGTTGGTAAAAGACATCAATTGCCATGCCTCCCAGTGTCACTAAATGTTTGTCGTTCTATCAGGTTTGGCGTTAACTAGATTTACTGTAGCAGCACTTGCAGCGTGGCAAATGGTCTAATTATTTGTTTTAAAATAAGAATAAATATATATATTTTAATTAAATTAACCTTTTGCAACGCGGTTGTAGTGGTTACACATAGAAGTATTCAGTAGCAACAAGTTTTCCGTAGCAACAAGTGTCGCATATACGATTTTCATGTGCGGGATATTTGATTTCTCTACCAAATTTATTAGGCGGCTAAAAAAAAGGACAAAATTAGAAAACACGTCTCTCTCCGTCCGCCCCCATTTTCTTTTTTCTTCACTCAAAGTTTCGCATCCCCTTAACCCTCCTTACTCCACCACCACAAACCTATGGTAAGCTCTCTCTCTCTCTCTCTCTCTCTGTGTGTGCGTGTGTTAAAGTTTAAACCTTTAATTTTAAGTTTGGTTTTGGTACGGTTTTGGGTTAATCATCCACCACCGGAAAATAAATTTAGGGGTTGAACAATTATTTTCCAAATAGTAAAAAAGGATGTATGGATTCGAGGCTATGACGTTTAACATCCACGGAGGTTATTTAGAAGCAATAGTACATGGGCATAGATCTGGTCTTTTAACAGCAGCTGATTATAACAATTTATGTCAGTGTGAAACTCTTGATGATATTAAGATGCATCTCTCTGCTACTGAATATGGCCCTTATCTACAAAACGGTATTCAATTTCTCTTTTTTTTTTTATATAATTTTACCTTAATTCTTGTTTATTATAACCAATTGTATACAACTTAATGGTTTACAGAGCCTTCCCCCATTGCATACAACTACGATTGTGGAGAAATGTACTCTTAAACTGGTTGATGAGTATAAGCACATGTACATTATGCCAAGCCACAGAGCCCTTGTCGACATTCCTAGAGTATATCACGTATGTTTATTCTACTCACTGCTATATTTCCGTCTGGTATATGTAAAATATAATTAAGGTTTTTCGTTGACTCTTATAGGTATGGTCACATGATTGATAATGTTGTCCTCATTGTTACTGGTACACTGCATGAGTGAGATGTGAATGAATTGTTAGAGAAATGTCATCCATTGGGTATGTTTGACAGGTAATGTCTATGTTCCACGTGTCTATATAGCTTTTGATGCTTCAGCTCTTTGGATGAATACTCATCTTCTACTTTCTTTCTTTCAGTATTGCTAGTCTTGCAGTTGCTCAAAAATATGCGTGAGCTTTACCGCTTAGTGCTTGTTGACACACCTTTGGCACCATACTTCTCTGAATGCATTACATCTGAGGTATGTTCACTACCCACAATTGTTCTGGCTCGGTAAAATGATAATTACATAGTAGGCTCCAAAGCAAAGAAAACATAGCAGAAAAAACATAATTATCCCCAGTAATTTTAGTCACCCTATATGCAGTATCAGCAAATGATCCCACCTAGTTACTAAGGATTCGAAAAAGCACTACCTAGAGTTCTTGCAGACTTTGGGCCATGGATACAAGGATGCCTTAATTGATAAATTAAACTCCTACTGTGTAGCAGACAGACCCTCAAAATCTTTGAGGTTTGGACCTCCAGATAATAGGACCTTCATTTTGGATAGCATACTTGTATTTTGCTGACAGTGAATGGGCACTTACACCTTACGTTTTGTGATGATTGAACTTGTGTTCTCTGCTATTTTAACAACCAGATAGGTAGTACAATTGAAATCATATTTAGATGAATGTGATTTTTGGATATTGACAGTCATCAGCCTATCATCCTATGAAGTCTTTTATTTCAGTTATATAAGGAAAACATTTTCATCTAATTTATTTGGCCACGTTCAGTTCGTGATGTTAATTCTTTTCTCTTGATTGCAACAATGGGTCCATCATAATGCTTTTGTTTTAAATCAAAACTTTCCGTTCTCATCTTATGAGAAGACAAAAGTAAACCAATGACCTGAGAATATATAATATCATTTGGTTCTGTATAGCTGGGCTATTCTTTAATATCTCTTTAATACACTCTTTGTAGGGCTTGGATGATATGAACATTGAAATTATGAGGAACACACTTTACAAGGCATACCTCGAAGACTTTTATAGGTTTTGTCAGGTAAACGCCAGCTGTCTTTTGATAACACGCTATTTTTGAATATTTGCAATTGCACTTTTTAATCGGGACTTTGAAATTTCAACACAGAAACTTGGGGGAGCTACTGCAGAGATTATGTCTGATCTCTTGGCTTTTGAAGCTGATAGAAGAGCTGTTAATATCACAATAAACAGGTGGGTTTATTCTTGAATAAAAACTTTTCTGACCCTTTCTGCCATTTCTCAAATAAATCGTACTAACCTTTAGTTTTGTCATGTCCGATTGAGGGGACTGAAAAGTCTAATTGACATTTTCTCCAATTATTTTGTGATGCGTTAATTCATTTACCTAAACCTAGTGTGCTTTCTGTTTTTCAGCATTGGCACTGAACTGACTCGAGATGACCGCAGGAAGCTCTATTCTAGTTTTGGCCTACTGTAAGTGGCTCCTCAAGCATATTTCTGTTTGTTTGTTTACGTATAAGAGTTACTGATCAGTAGGTGTATCATATTTTTCTTTGCAGTCATCCTTATGGCCACGAGGAACTGGCTGTTTGTGAAGACATAGATCAAGTGAGTTCTCTATGAATTTTGACTCAAAAGCCCACTCTTTCACTCAAATTGTAGAGGGTCTATTGATAAGATCAAAGTCTATGCTTGTATCATTCTTTCCATGCTGGTTATATTGTGTTCGTTTCAGTTGAGATTGTAGTTGAGCTGGTTTGGGCAGTTTATTTGGTAAAAAAACACTGTAGTTTATGCTATTACTATTTTGTTATCTCACATTCTCACCATTATAAGAATGAAACTTGAGTCCCCTAACTCTCACGGGGACTGGAAGAATTAAAATGTGGTATGTAGCAAGTAGGAAGACTGGAGTGGGTGCTCTACTGATGCTGAAAGTGCATAATTAGGTGTTTGCTGAATGAAAGCTAATTGTTCAGCTGCTTTCTAAATTTGTGATTTTCTCTCTATGGTATTCCAAGCTCAGTACGAAAATCTGTCAATTTGATTGTGCTTATAGCTAATTGAGTTATGAATTCTTTTTGTGTTAGTGCTCATAGGTGATCAGGCTTTACTATGTTAATGGGACAGATATGTGATTGGATGCAAGATATTTAAGGTACTTAGATCTATTAAGAACTAGTTTAGAATATCAATTTTATGTGTTCGAAAGCATTATGCGATTATTATCTACTACAGAATTTTGTCTTCTCCTTTATTACGTGAATTTGTTACTTAGATTCTTTGTTTTTGTTTAGTTAGTCTAAAGTATTTAGTATGTATGGTTTTGCAATGCATGGTTCCATAAGCTCTGAATGGAAGGAGCACTCATTAAATTAGGGGTGATGGTTCGAATCACTCGATCTGGATCCAATTATTTTCTTAAAAAACAAATAAACAAAAAATTATTTTAGATAATTTGGTAGCAACTAAGTTTAGAGCATTAGCATTTAGGAATGCTATATGAGTGCATTTTAGCTTTATTGTCTTTATTCAGTTACTTACTTGTGTCTTTTTTTAAAAAAATTTGTACCAGATGGGCGATCAGATGCCATTATGACTAATGAAGAATACTTGGGTGGATGCTCTTCAAATTAGAAGTTTATGGACTTTTGTTGATTTTGCTAAGTTGGTTTTTAAGAAATTTGCCTAAATAGGTTGATATTTGTGGAAATTTTGTAAGACGGTGTATTGGCAAAGACCTGTATGGTTGTGTGAAATATTTTTATAGTGTATGATTTGATTGAATGAAATTAATATATTTTGTTATGATCATTGCGAATTGATATGGGGTGGTTGTGTTTATCTACGTAAGTTGCATTAGGTACAATCTGCAAATAAAAAAGATTCAAAATCGTGCAAATAAAAAAGCACTATTTTTCCATGGCAAGCTTAAGTAGCTATAAACACCTTTTTTGCAACGCTCTAGATGTAGCAGATGACTTAAACCTTTTGCAACAAACAAAGTGTGGCTAAAAGGTTTTCATTTGCGATGCCTCAAAGGCATAGGTAAAGGTACACTTTTTGCCATGCTTGATGGTGTTGTTACAAGTTATCTTTTGCAACACTAGGCGTTGCTAAAAATTTGAAATATTTTCAATATCAATTAAATTTGAAAAATAGAAGTAGCAACGACCGATGGCGTTGCAAAAGATTGGGAGCTTTTGCAACGCCACACATTGCGTCGCAATTTATCTTTTGTGACCCACTTTTTAGCAACGCCTTTGCGACGCCCTATTTGGCGTTGCAATTGGTCAATTGCAACGCTTTTTAGGACTTTTAGCGACGGTATATGGCGCTGCAGAAAACCCTTTCTGTTGTAGTTGATCTGCTTCCCATCTGCTTCAGGCTAAAGCAAATTCACGTTGTCTGTTTTTCTTGTTTGTTCTCCCATCCATGCCTTGATGCGGTACTGTGCTTGTTCTCAAAGATCTGTGAGTTTCTCTCCCTCCATAGCCAGTACCTGATGGCATCTTGTTTCACACCTTTTCCTGCACTCACTTGTGTCAACCATGTTCTTTTGCTGTAATATCACTCGGTTGGTAATAATGGAATCGGATCACATACTTTTAAGCTTCTAATTGTTTTTACGGTTTCTTAACAGGCAAAGTGTGTCCTCAAAAATTTGAGAGTAAAGGCCTATGGAGTTCAGAATCCATGGCTTAAGCGAGAAAAGATGCAATGAACAATTGTAAGAAATTGATTTGTACTATTTCTTATGATGCTTTGTGATATTATACTGTTCTGCCCGACTTGAAATGTTTTTGAGTAATGACTAATGAGTATCATCTTCTCGGTGTAAAACGTTTCCGTATATGGATAGTCAAAATGATGTCGATTTTGTGGTCAGGTCAAAATTTTAAATTTCTTAGACTTCCTTATTTTAAAATTTTGTATTGGTTGAAGCAACTTCATTTTTCTTCTCTTATATATAATAAATAAGTGGAGATTTTTAGATTTTTATTAGCTTCATAAGCTAATGGTTTTTTCTACATGGTTCTCTCTGTAGATTTGCATTAAAACTCAGAAAAGGTGATGAAGTACAAACTGTAGACATCACCGTATATAATTACTTTGTGGATCATCTCCAGATAGCGATATCTGAATCTGAATCTTTTCCATGCCTTGATGTTGGAAAGCCGAAGCATCCTATTTATTATCCACTGGAGATGAATAAGACATCTGGGACTCTTCTGTATTGTTATTCTATTTGGGTATGCTTATTTTTACTTTACAGTAAGCAAGAAACATATATTGAGGCGAGCTAGTTAAATTACTGGTTGGGTTACGAGTGGGTCAGGTTTAAGCAAGAAACATATATTTTTACTTTACAGTAAGCAAGAAACATCAGGCGGATTTGCCTCATGTTCTCCCTTCCTTTTCCTGTCTGGAAAAGAGATATGGTTTGGAGTTCTATATTGAAATAACTAGGCTTCTCTTGAAAGATTTTCTCATCCCCTGAAGTGGGTGGTCTTCTGGTGGATATCTCATTCTTTGAACTTTTGGGGCTTAGAGAGATTTAATTATATTTTCTTTAATTTCTACTAACTATTTTTGTTTGGTGGGACCTGACAATAGGGGATTTTCTTCTTATGCTAGGTCTCTTACCAACCTCCTCTTGCAAGTACTTTTATGAGCTCATGTGTTAAGTGTTAACTCTTGGTTAGTGTTTTATTGTTAGTGTTGATGTGTTTATATACACTTTTACTTTTATATACACTTTTATATACATGGGAGAGATTGTCGTAGGATTTTATGGTTAGTGTTGATGTGGTTGAAAAGGGCTACTGTCTTTTTCCTTCAAATGGATCGGATGGGTCTCTTTCCGGTTTTTTTTTTTTTTTTTCAATCTCCCTTTTGAAAAGGTTTCGCCAGCTTAGATCTCTTGGTTCCATTTTCCGTTGAAGGTTAATATCTCTTGTGTTTTTTCATTTTTTGTTTTGGTGTACAGTTGGGGCTGGGGCAGGGAATGGGGAAGACGACCTCCACTACCCCACTACTTTTATATATGTGGCATGGACCAAAATATCGCCGATATATTTCGGTATTTTGGTACACCGATATCGATATTTCCGATATATATCTACCAAATATAGAACCTTTTTTTCCCGATACATATCGGAATTTCCGATATAAAACTTTACACCATTTTTTACGATATATATCGTTTGACTTTTTGACCATTTTTTAATATAAATCCGATATTTTCAATATATTTCTGATATTTCCGATATTTCCGATAGTTTTGGACCAAGGACCAAAATAGCGCCGATATATCCGATATATCGCCGATATATATCGGTATTTTGGTACACCAATATCGATATTTCCGACATATATCCACCGAATATGGGACCTTTTTTTCTCGATATATATCAAAATTTTCGATATAAAACTTAATATCGCCGATATAATCGGTATATCCGATATATATCGATTGACTTTTTTACCAATTTTTAATATAAATCCGATATTTCCGATATATTTCTGATATTTTCGATATTATATTTCCAATATTTTAAATAGTTTGGACTGGTCACCAAAAAAATGGATATATCCGATATATATCGGTTTTTTGGTACACCGATATATTCATCGATATCGATATTTTGGGCCTTGGTTTGGACTGGTCACAAAAAAAATGGATATATCCGATATATATCGGTTTTTGGGTACACCGATATATTAACCGATATCGATATTTTGGTCCTTGATATGTGGTCCTTTCGGCTTTTAGGCTCCTCCCACTTACAATGTTGACTTGTACAAGATTCAAAAATCACAAAGATTTTAGAGAAACTTCGTCCTTCAAAAATGCGTGAGGATATTGGATTATGCTTTCCACACGCTTCTTAACTTTGGGTCCACCTTCTTTTAAACTTCGAACAAATGGCGGTGATTTTTGTCAAATTGAAGATTGGATTGACTTTTGAGTATAGTAATCAAAGTTCTACTATGTGTATCTTTGAAATATTAAAGGCAATGTTAAATATGTATGTATCCCTTATAGAGTGGACTTCCAATTAATAATTATTCGGAAAATATTCTTTAACGTAATGTGTGATTATTTTGTTTTCTTAATTTATTTTGTTTTATCAAACCCGTTCAACCCTTTGTAGTTTGGGACTTCACTCATTATACTCACCTTCTTCTCCAAAAGTTTCATGGGCATAGGAGCTAGAGTTGGAAGGTAAGCAAGGAAACTTTTAGAACCTTTAAACTGTCAACATTTATGTTAGTTCTCCTAAAGTTTGAAATGTATTTTTTTGTCTTTGGTTAAAAAAAAAATGAACTTTGAGTTGGAGAAAAGCAAAATAAGAGCGAGATGACACCACCTAGTGTGTCCCGTGTGTAGTTATATGTTTTAGTACTCAATTTAGTCATTTTTTAAATGTGTTAATTCTATTGTTTTAAAATATAGGGGTTAGATGTCACTTTCAATTAATCTAAGTAAAACTCTTTCTCTCTTATGGAGGGAAAATTTTCCACCGTGGCGATGTGACAGTTTGAAATTTAAAAAGCGGGGAAAAACAAAGAATTCCCGATGGGTCGGGGTTATGATGAAGCAAGTAACTTACATGGGATGTTGATGGACTTTTCCCTGAAAAATTTGCCCGGCTTAAGCCCAAGTGCCAACTAGCCTACATTAATTGAGCTTACAACCCGGTGGAGTCCAGTGCTTTTGTTCTATATAAGTTAAGAAGCTTACCGTGGAGGAATGTGACCGGTGGGTTTGGATAGGGGCCACAGTAATTCCACTCTACTCCTTGGGGGTGTCTCATGGTAGAGACATAGGTGTTAACACTATTCGATTGCAATATAAGAGATGATGGTTATGAATAAGAAAATTCTTTTCGTTTATCTATGATTGTTCCGGATAGAACATGTACTAATCAATTTACTGATTTAGTGTGTTTTTAAGTTGCCTTTAGGTTTTGATTAAGCTGCTGCTTTGTCTTTTTTTTAGGCACCATTTTTTGTTGCAGATTTTCCTCTCAATGGTATGTTATCCCTACCCATCCTTTTTATGTTTGTTTCTACAAATTTTATTGAGTATCTAGCTATTTCTATTTGTTTCTACAGGATCCCATAGATAAGGGTAAACGTCCAATGGACCCTTATAAGGACCCTTGCAAGAAAAACAATAATTATGTTCCAGTTCAAGATGGACTCTACCTTCAGCCACCTACTCCTCAACGACCTGCTCACTCCCAGGTATTACAATCAACAATATACATTATTGATAACTTCTATTAACATACTTTGAGTTACCCAAATTATATTAACACTCTTATTGGTTTCACATCATGTTTTTGAACTCTCTTTCAAATATTTATAGCTTCCTACGCAACCCGTTCTTCTTGACAAAGGAAAATGCCCTATGGACTCCTTTAAGGAACCTTCAAACCAAAACAAACATGTCTTTGTTGCCCCCCAAGATAGGCTCAATCTTCAACCGCCTCTTGGCTTCCAGGTATTTCTTGCTTGCATTGTCTTATGCTAAGTTGCATTGCCTTATTTATTTTTCTACACTGTTGCTTATGTATATTGCATTGTCTTATTTCTTCTTTTGCTTTATAAATGTGCAGCGCCCATCAAATAGTGTTCCTCTATCTCATCTCCCGCCATCCGGTTCTCATGTAAGATGAGCTTTAATTAAAATGTAATGCTATAATTGTCCATGCATTGTCCAAAAGGTGTTTTTGTACATAATAATTGTAGTAAATTCACTGCAATTTAATGCCTGCTTATATGTATACTATTTACCCACTAACTGTGTTGCATGTGGTCATCTATCTATTCATTTATAATTTGCTTTTGTTTTTGGGTCTTCGATCACTTATTATCCTTGACTACTTTATTCATATATTTACATTCCACTAATACTAACTGCCATATTTGCTATTCGGTTGATTATACTTATAATTAGGTGCAGATAACAAATAGAATGCTAGGGAACAAGTTGCTTTCGAAGGAAAGAGAAAGGAGCACTAAACTAATTGGCAGCTCAAACTTCACCATCCACGGTGCACAAGTAGTCACACGTCATGTCATTGACCACCAACTAATGGGTTCAACATTGAATGGCTCTCCTTCACTTCCACAGACTCCACTTCAAACACTTCTCCCGCCATCCGATTCTCATGTAAGATGAGCTTTAATTAAAATAATACTATGATTGCTCATGCATTGTCCAAAAGGTGTTTGTGTACACTATAATTGTAGTAAATTCACTACTATTTAATAACTTCCATTTAATGCCTGCTTATATGTATAATATTTACCCACCAACTGTGTTGCATGTGGTCATCCATCTATTCATTTATAATTTGCCTTTGAGTCTTCGATCACTTATTACCTTTCACTACTTTCTTCATATCTTTACATTTCGCGTTTTCTAATTTTAATACTAATTGCCATCTTTGCTATTATCCATGCATTCCTCTTTCTCCCAATCTATTCGGTTGATTATACTTATAATTAGGTGCAGATAACAAATAGAATACTAGGACAACGTGCTCGAAGGGAAAGAGAAAGGAGCACTAAACTAATTGGCAAAGACAAACTTCACCATCCAAGGTGCACAAGGTTCAACATTGAATGGTTCTCATTCACTTCCACAAACTCCACTTCAAGTGACAAGCATCAAACACATAATAGTCCGGTTACACCTCATGCAACACCATACCGACGTCTTTCTTCTTGAGTCTCTTCGAAATCTCTATCATTCCTTAATCCCGTAAAGGCTATTTACGCCCTCGGGAACGTGTCACATCAAGTACCCATCTTTGATTCATCGGATCAAAACAACACGCGAGTACTTCACTTTGCAGTTTTCCTTAATCAAAATCTATATATAACTCACCTGTGCAAGTTTCATTGCAGTACATGTATCTCTTCTGCTTCCTCATCCTTACCTCATGCAATTCCACATTCAACCAATGAGAACTTTGTACCAACACCGTCTCACCAAAATGCAAGGTTAGTAATGTGGTTTATTACATCTTTCTCTTGGTTCTTTGTGGTTTGGTTACCATAAGATCCTCCTAACATCACAAGTTTCTTCGCAGTACGCGTAACTGCAGGCCTTCTACCTCATCTTTTGTCCATCCAATATCACATTCGACAAATGCAGCTTCTACATCATCATCAACTAACAAAAATTCGCGGATACTTCTTCACACTTATTGAAATTGGAATACCAAAAAAATGGCACCTTTGTCTAAATATATACAATTATTTCTCTTGTAGACAACAACTATTTGGGGATCCTGCACAATATTGTGAGGAGGTTCACAATAATGGTTTTGACCGTCCAATTTCTGCTAATAATGTTGACATAAGTGATGATGAAGACGAAGTTGACAATATTGTTTCTAACCATCTGATTGAACAAGGAAGACACTCCTTGGGGAGAATGGATGTTCAGTGTCCATTTTGTAGTGCACTCCATTAGATGGATGAACGACTAAAAGATTCTTCATTATCACGTCCTCGATTCGGGACTTGTTGTTTGCAAGGGAAAGTCAAATTGCCTCCACTACGGCCATTACCTCCAATACTTAAAAGCTTTATATGATGGAAATGATCGCAAGCCAAAGTCATTTCGAAGTACATGAGACAATACAACCAAGCTTTCGCATTTACGAGCCTTGGAGGAAATGAAGCGTGTCTTTTCTTGGGCGAGGTCCAAGGCCTTTTACTATACATGGTCGGGCCAAGTCATAGAACTGGATCTCTAATTCCTAACATTGGCAAAAACAACTTACTCTCAACTTTACATATATGATCCCAAAGGTTTGCATTGGATATCGTCAACCGTAATCCCCATTTGAACACGATGTTAGAAGATAATTCATGCAACTATGCTCCAAAGATAATTGCTTCTCTCGCTACTTTTAAGCCACGCATCACGATGTTCTTAGATCCGCCTCTCTTCAACATGGTGAGAACTTCAATGTACCTGCTTATTTGCATTCTGATTGCTACTAGAGACGAGACGTCGTTACAACTTGCCAACCGCAAATGAGATTGTTGTCATTTTACCTTCGGGATGGCAAATGGCGGAATAATATGAGGGATATTGTGATATATCTTAAAGGAGGGCAAGAATTCATGCCGACGATGAATGTCATCCAAACTTTTTGCCTTTGCATTATGTGCTAATGTTTCCTTCACGGAGAGCTTGGGTGGTCACGATATGAGGCGTTCAAATACTAATGACCGATTGACACGGATGGATTTCTACTCTTATCGGATATTTGAACATGCGGAGAATATTCGCAATCTTACGCGGGCACAAACCGTTTCAAGAGTTTTTGGTGGATGGATGGGCAAAGTGGACCAAATGTAACAAAATGAGATATTATAGATTACTGACAAGATAAGCTTCGGCTGAACTTTATCAAGGTATCACCGATGTTGCAGGTGAAGCTTTCGACCCAAACCAGATTGGAGGACGAGTGGTCTTACCAGCATCTTGTGTCGGCAGACCCTAGGCATATGTTCGAAATTTTTCAGGATTCAATGGCCATCACACGCTACAATAAGCATCCCCGATATATTTCTCACAATGACGCAAATCCGCGACTGGACGAAGTTGTTGAGGCATTGTCCGAAAGCACCAAATCGCAACTTCATCGACCGGAGGTCGTGGCCCGTCTTTGAACTAAAGCCGGGGGCCTTGATGAAGGAAATTAAAAATAAAGGTATGCTTGGTAATGCTTGCCGTTGCACATGTCTACACCATTGAGTTCCGTAAACGCGGGTTGCCCCATATGCATGCACTTATATATCTTCGACATTTCGACAAGATTCGATATACACCTTTCAAGTTGATCGCATTGTATGTGCGAGTTTCCCGATCCGAAACCGAACCTGAGTTATTTCGCACCGTCCCCTCACATGTATGGTTCATGGTCCATGTGGACTAAATAATCCTAACTCTCCGTGCATGGTAAATGGTAGATGCAAGCATCACTATCCTCGGACTTTTGCAGATGCTACCACCATGGATAAAGATGGATATCCTATCTACCGTCGTCGTGACAATGGTAGATCATATATTGTGAGGGGGCATACAGTTGATAACAGGGATGTTGTTCCTTATAATCCTTATCTTTCTAAGATGTTCAACTGCCATATTAATGTCGAAGTTTGTGCTGGGGATAAAATGAAGTAGTGAAAAAAGTGTTGAGACAGGAAGATGATTAAGGAGAAGGAAATTTATTTATTAATTAGTCAATTATATAATGCGTTTTTGAGGGTCAACATGAAACTTTAATAATGTGAGGTTAAAGCATTTTTTCGGACTTTATAAGCTAGTGTTATGTGTGTACAACCATGCTACATAAATGTTGCGAAATATAGCGTTATATAATTGGGTTTTAGCCTTTTAGAGCACGTACAAAGTCCAATGGAGAGCTGCTAAATTGGACTATTAAAAGTACCACATAGGTCTTTTAGTTTGCCCAACTAAAGTTAGCTCCTCAAAATAAAAAAACTAATCTAATCGTGTTTTCTGTTTTGAAGTGCTAAATGATACGGACGGCATAGTTTCTACCGTCCGTCTGTTATTTTTTGAATTTTTTTTCGACGGACGGCACAGTTTCTGCCATCCGTCGAAATTTAACACACGGAACGGTAAAAACTATATCGTCCGTCTCCCAAACTTATTATAGTAGCTGCTAGCGAAAGTCTTAATTTTGGCTAGCTTTTTGACTCATTCCAAATTTAAGACCTTTTTAGTAGTCCCATTAGAATGATATTTTTGTAATCCAGGTGCTATATTTGCTTTTAACAGCCCATATAGCCCCCCATTCGACTTACTCTTAGGGGTTACTTGCCTTTAACAGCCCATATAGCCCCATTCGACTTACTCTTAGGGGGTACGCTACACACTACGCACTACACAAGTACTGACATGATATTCCGTTATGTGATAGCGTGGAAATTAAGCAAAACATTTCAATGGTGATAGACACGCGTATCCAACTTCCAACTTCCAACACCACATGTTGTATAGTTTGGAAGCTAATTTTTGAGCCAGAGGAATAAAGATGTTTTTATTTATTTTTGGAATCTATGTACTATGCTTTGTTGCTAGAGTGGGACAAATTAAAACAAGTGTAGTTTCGGTATTATATTGTTCATCTTTTGTATTGATTTAATCTGCAGTAGAAAGCAATGGCTAATAGGGGGAGTTGGTACATGTTTACTGGCATGGTAAAATCTAAAAACTTCAATCTGAAGTGGAGATACAGATACAGGAAGTTCCTTTTTAGCCTGCTCATTTGGTCCCCTTTTCCAGTTGTTCCATAAAAACATTTAGTTTTCCCACATGAATAATTCTCCAATTCGTTCACGGGAATTCTCCCGATGCAATCAAAGTATCAAACACACTTTTCAAGTAGTTGTAAGATCTAGTATTTGCCCATGAATATGCTATATACTTGCAGCAACCCTGCTCAGGGAGGTTACACATCCATTCTACTAGGCCACTAGGGTCAAGGATTTTGCTACAGGAGACCCTGTTGAGAGAAAAAAGTTCGGCATTCAAAATGCTTCACGTTAGAAGTTCCAGCTCCATACTACTCATCTGGCAGCCTTTGGAAATCTGGAATACCTGCTAATTAAACTCATATTTACACAACTATGCTTCTAATAATAAGCTTCATAAGCTCTGAAACTTGTATTTAAAGTACTTATTCAGTTATTCCCCTTCCTCAACGTCTCCTGATAAGATGCTCTTTTTACATTTTGACAGTAACTGTATTTGTACCTTTTCTCAGGAAAACAGAAATAACTACCAGAATGGTGAATATTATTAGTGTTGCAGTCATCAATGAAGATAGCAGATTCTGTTGTATACAGAACTGGTTGATCCAGAATCAGATTGGTGAAGAAACCTGGTAGCTATACACTCTTTTATGAAAAGATTGACTCTAAAAGTTCATATATTTGTCAAACGTAAGATAGACTAGAATACATTCAATCAACCGATCAAGTTGACACAGGGGCGGATCCAGGATTGCCACTCAAGGGGGGCTGCTACAACTAACATACACCACAAATATCTAGGATTGCTACTCAAGGAGGGGTGCTACAACTAACATACACTACAAATATATTTTGGGGGGAATTATATACACTATTATAACTAGTATTTTTTTTTTCAATGGAAAAGTTGGGTGTGCTGCAGAACCCCCTAGATCCACCCCTGGTCTGACAGACATTTAAAGAAGTTCTGTGATAATGCGAATATTTCAAATAACCAGCAGAATTGTATCCAAGTATACTCAAGAGGCTGGGGGGAGAGGAGAGAGAGAGAAAGCATCAATGGTAATGTGAATATTTCAAAATAAGAGAACCTAGTATGAGGATAGAATATTGGTAATTATCCCCCAGACTACTAAACAGCTTATAATGTTTTGAAGCAACAACAAAATTTCCATGTAAAATTTGGTTTGGAGAAAAAAATGGTTATAAATGCAAACCGACAGGTACTGTTGATCTTCTTATTTTCCTTTTCCTCGAAGCAGCTGCTCAGACATAGTAACCAGTGAATGTGAATCCTCTTCCCGCGATCTCACCAACACAAAACCAACAAAAGCACTCCAGGCCAAATAGAGCAGCATTGGAAGCATCCTCAACCTTCAGGTCCTGCTTGTTCCTCCACATATGCTTCACATAATCAATTTCCTTCCTGAATGCCTCAGCACGTCCAGGGATGCTGCGTAAAAATGCAATTTATAAGAAAGACCAATATATGTCTATAGAAAGACAATGCACAAGGAAAATAGTCCAAGTATATGCACAAATGATAGAACATAACTACAAGTTCACAGAAAAACATATATCAAACAGTTACTCCTATCTTTATACGATTCATCATTACCTCGCAAGGCGGGTATAAAACAACTGCTTTGACAATAAATTGCACTTCTCCACAGTGGGAGGCTCTTGAATGTACTGCTTGTTCTGCTCCAACAACTGCTTGTAATAGGCACTCCCGCGCTTGGCCACAAATCCCGAAGCCTGAACTGCCTTAGATTGCAATTGATGTAACTTTGATGCCATGGATTCCCTAGAACAAGGTTGACAAACAAAATAATCTTATGATCACCAACTCCAATCATGGCCCTTTATGCAATCCCATTGTTTATATATTAACACAAACAAGTAAAACAATAAGAAGATGAGTAAAAGACATACCTTTTCTCTAGTTCGTCTTCTTTGAGGCAAAAGGGTTTTGAGGAAGAAGAATTTTGGTACAACTTACTATTTATTTTCCTTTTCCTGGGACTCAGGAAGGTTAGTTTTCTATGGAAATAATTTTCTGAGGGAAAATATTTTGCAATGAAAACGAAAGTCAAAATTAGTCAAAGGATTTTGACTATGGACGACTAAAGAAGGTAACAGTTTTGTTCAGTAAAGTGCATGTGTTCAGTGTTCCACTCAACTATAACGTCTCAATTATGACAGGGAATTGGGTCGGGTTAGTTCGGATTCGGGTCGATTTTTATATCCGTTTATTTATTCGGATTGGATTTAGATTCGGGTATGTCGGAATCGGTTCGGATTTGGATTCGGATATATTTTTTTGAGCTTTTTTGCATTTTTAGTGTTATTCAATTGGGTTGGTCGGGTTCGGTTCGAGTTCGGATCGGATATAAGGATATAAGATTTCGATTTTATTTGGATTCGGATTTAGATATTATCAAACTAATTGGGTTCGGATTCGGATATAACCATATCCGACCCGTTCCCTGCCTAGTCTCAATGCACGCTTCTTTATACTTAACTTATTAAGTGAATGATCAGCCCTATAAACAAGATGAGTATATGTTTGTGGAATAATAAGTATGTAGAAATTAAAATCTGGTGTACGTTTTTATACTTAATTTACAAATTTGATTGTTGTAGCAGAAGAGGAGATCACGCCCCAAAAATAGATTGACTGTGAATTTAAAGGTACATTATTTGTAGTTGTTCGGTACGTACATTTTGAAAGCGCTTGGGCTAGGGAGGCACTAGCTAGTAACTACACTGGCTTATGCTTTCTTCTATTACATTGTTTGGCCATGGTTCAAGTTCATTAGGATCATTTATATTTTTTTGTCCAGTGAAGAATTTGCACGGAAAATTTATTGATTTTATGCTTGGGGTGGAAAATGAAACACTTCTGGTGGACCTTTGGGGGCAAGTAAGAAGATGTCATGTCAACCAACGTTATTTGTTTTGCGGTTTTGCCGGTTTGCACCAAAGAGCTTTATTAACTGAAATGTGAATAGCAATCAACCAGTGTTGTTACTTGTTACACCATCTTTGCTTTCATAGTTATGTGGTTTGCTACTGCATCCGCTGTTCACTTTCTACAACAAGCCAGGCGTGCCGAAGGCAAGGCATCATTTACATTGAGAAAGCTGAGACAATTCCGCGTACTCTTCTTGGCATTTACGTTGTACAACTGGAGTATGTTTTTAATCTCCCTTGGATTGGATACCTTCATGCCTCGCTACCTCTGCCTCAGTGTTCTGCTCAGGGAACTCACAACTTTTTTACTCTGTGTGTTCGTTGGATTCAAGTTCGGGCCTCACCAACCAAAACTACACGATCCCATCAGTGATGAGGAGGAGAAAGCTGCATCCCTTTTACTGACTAACGACTCATCTGAGTATATTTTTTATATACAGTTCGGCAAGTCTATACCACCACCCCTGTCATCTGCGAATGTGGATTCGAATGTCTGAGATAAAGCAAACACTGCCATAATAGATCTCCATTTGAGGTTGTTTTTAATATATCCCTTGTATCACCTTCCTTGAATATCCCTGACATTTGGGTTCTATGAATGAGAATTATATTGCAATTTGTGATTGTGTAGATAAGATTACAATGTTATAACTTGCAAGTATTCTGTTCCACTGGCTATTAATAAGTGTATGGGACTATTTACAGATGTATACTTCAAAACTTAGAAGGAACTTGATATAGGGGATCGGAATGGACTGACTTGCATATTGTGCTGGCCGCCGGCTATGGGAAAAGAGGGGATCACATCATTATTAAGAGTGTTGGACATATTGACAAGCCATGACTTCCCTGAGCTGATTGATCTTCGAATCATTAGGGTGTGACAACCTAACTCCATCGCAATGTACTATGTAGGATGGACTGCTTCTTTGTTCCTTAATTTAGGAGGGTCTTCTAAAAACGGATGGAAATGGCTTTTCATTCCATTTAATTTGCTTTTGTGCTTTCCTACAAAATTTTCCATCAAAGCTGAAGCGCGTGTAAGATAAACTCATAGGATGTTCAGGATGTTTCTTCTCATTTTTGTTATTAAGTACCAGTACTTACTAGTGGCTAACAATAATCACAGTAAATATTCTGAATATCGACCAACAAAGAGAACCCCTTCAACATTATGGGAAGAACAGTACAGTCACGCACCCCTTCTAAAAACATAGAGATATTTTGGGTTTCTTAAGAAAACAACTTCAACAGAAACATATAAAAGAGACTGTAGTTTAATGACAACTTCTTTAACAAATTCAAGATAAACAGTCTGATGTTTCAAAACAAACACACATTACCCTGTTTCAAAAGAATGAAAAGACAAGGAATAAGAGGAAGGTAGGGAGGTGTATTTCATGTCATTCTGCTGTGAAAAGAAACACAACTGAAATGTAATAGGGTAATACCCTAACAAAAACGATAAAGGCAGCTGATAATACACCATATTTGCTTTATGGAACGAACCTGAACCGATCTTGAAAGCTTCGGGGACATACTAGTATGAACAGACACAGATTGTAATAATCATACACTGTTTCAAATCCATTTGCAGACTGACCTCTTTTTATTTCAAAATTCAACTGAGGGAGACTTAATGAAATTCGGTGCTGAGTCAAAACCCATTGCTGCCAATTTGTGTATAAAATTACGTGGGCGGAGCTATTGTAAACCATTGTCATCATATATACTAAACCAAAATGGTACTCTCTTTTGCAACAAAACAAATCCAGAGATATTTTAAAAAATGTGAATCAAAGTGAATTACAATCAGAAATATTTAATAGTGTCTTACAATGACAAATAATGTTAATTACAACTTGCAAGAGGGATCCTGTCCATGCCAAAAAGAGTATCCCTAGATTACCAAAAAAAAAATGAGAAAAAAAATAGAGTATCCCCAAGTTAAAGAGCAACAAGTTATATACTTTGGAATTCCTTCAGCTGACCCCATGCGCACTCATCAGTTACATCAACCATGAATGTGACCTCATACGACTTCTTTGTGAAGGAAAGGAAAATCTCCTTAGCCTTCTTGATCTTGCCATAGATGTTGCAAAATGTCTTTCTGGTCCTCATTCATTCTTTTCACACAAGTCTTGAGAGCAGTCGTTAACTGTAAAAGTTCAGATAGTTACATCAGTATGAATGAGGAATCAGAGCAAAACACCATTGACCATCATAATCTGCAAAATGACAGAGCTAGTGACTTCCATAAGAATCAAATCTGGAGTAAAGGGAAACCATTTTGAATGACACTGATTCCACTGTTACATTTTTTAAGACAAGACTTTTATCTTACGTATTTCAAGTTTGAATGCATTTTGAGACCAAAATTTAACAGCTTAACTTATCGGTACCTGTGGGAATAGAAGGACTACCCAAATTCTGGAGGAGCAAAATACCTAGACATGTGTCTCTCCACTGTTCAAAACAGTCATTGATATCCAAAGGCAGCAATATTAGTGGAATAACTGAACAAGTATTTCCTTTCTGAGTGTATGAAACTGAAAGAGGGCGTTGCATGGTTCAGAAATCTTTAACTTGCTTTATAAGCAACTTTGGCGTGCCTGAACTCAAATTCGCTCAACCTACTACATTTTGCCCCCGCTGGGTGAAGTACTGGTCCAGGATTCCTATCTGACAGGAGTTATAAGGACATTGTCCTCATTGCGACTCTTATATCCATTGACATCCAGCTCTTACAGGCATGGGTAGCTCCGAAGCTAGAGAACTCATTATTTCGTATGAACTGATAGCTAATCAATTCATTTTCAACTGGGATGCATATTAAGGTTTAAGTGAAAAGATGACATCAATCATTTTCATCTAGCCTTTGACCTTATCCATGAGATACTTCATTCTTTACCGATCCATGAAACCATCAAAGAGATATTGCTAAAAACTTGAGTGCCAAAGGAGCTCAAACATGGGAAATATTTCACTATTGGAACTCCCCCCAGCCGGTGGAAAAATTAAATTTTACTAAATTCATATCAGCCAAAAACGCAGCAAGAAAGAGGAAAACTTGACAGCATAACACAAAAGAAATACCTTAGGTATCATATTGACATTGTATTCCTTGCTGGAGCCCAACTGTTCTGGAGGCTTGTCATCTGACTCCTGAATATCTTCCACAACTAGAGACCAGTAAGGGGAAAAAATGAACGCAATGACAGTCTGATTCTCAAAGAATGAGGCACACATCAAAGTATTAATTAGTTTGTACCTGAACAAGACTAATCGAGGTTGACTCCTCCGTATTAGTCATTCCTATCCTCCGTATTAGTCATTCCTATGCATATGTGATACCTGTTTCTCAAAGGAAATAATAAAAGCCTCAAACAAAATGATTTATAGCTTATGCAATAGTCTTAAGATGATCATGCCAAAATATTAAATGGTTGGGTCTTTCTTGATTGACTCCAACACTACACAAAACAAGAATAACATCACTACTCAGTACTCATGACGAACTAAATTAGAAACGAATAAAATTAACCAGCCTTCAATGAGCATACCATTCTATATATTTTTTAGTTTGAGCAGAAACTACCAGATGGAAATCCAGGCCTCCAGCAACTTACACTTTCCGCATTAAGAAAAAAAAAATAACAACTAGGAATTTTTTAGCCTGATTTGCCTCATTGATTCTAACTTTTTATTTTTTATTTTTGGTTGGCAAGCGGGGTTTTTAACGAGGTCCCCTACCCCTTTATTAATAAAAATAAAACTTGGAGTCAATTACATCTCATATACTGTTTTCCACTAGCATCCTCATATACAATTTTCCTAATATCTTCTGAGAAATAAATACAATTTTATTGATTCTAACTTCAATTGAATAATAATTGGAAAAGGTCCCAAGACAAAATAATTCTTCTTCCAAAAGTTGAAGAAAATAGATAAATCATACTGGTCCTCACTTGAATGTTGTTGCAAGTGAGATATACCCTCGCTCACCCCTAGAAAACTCATTGTACTACCATGACAGAAAACTTTGCGATATTTACGAGTTTTTCTTGTTGCTAGGTAAGCTGTCTTATATTATATATGAGTAAAACTTACATATGTGTATAGAGGAAGGATAGCAACACGTCTCCCTGTTCTTTCCTGTGCTACAGGGTAAACCCTAGCATCACTTGTAAACTCAGTGCTACAGGGTTCCCCTTGCATCACTTGTAAACCCGGTGCTACAGGGTTCGCCTAGCATCAGAACTCAGAAGTTCATAAAATTGAAGATGTGTTAAAGACTTCAACCAACAAAAACAACAATAGCACTTGGACTTGCACTCAAACGAAGTTGAAAGAGAATAGGGATTAAGGGACAATGATGAACAGCGAATAGATCTGGGATAAAGCGTTGAATGGTTGAACCTAATTGATTCCGTTCAGCAAGTAAAAAACTAATACATCTGGGATGGAAAAACCACTTTAAATTCCACCAAGCTACCTGTTCTTCATTTCTTTCTTTTTTTCAATCTCACTAATATTTTTCTTGGAATTTCCTGCGTATGGAAACGTCATATCACATAGTCAAAACTACAATTACACAAAATGTACTATGCAACAAAGAATAACCAAGATGTAAGCACTCAGAGATCGACCAACAATTTGGGTGGTAAGTTTCTAATTCATCCTGTATAAACTACCAAAGACACAACAATAACACGCCATTTAATTCAAGCAGCTTACAGAGGTGACATTTTAAATATCCCAACAGATAGTAACCATGAACAGATATAGTAATGTTGTGTTATTTTGAATAAAACAAGAGGTGAACTTGGTCTTGGGCTTGTGCTCTCTTTCATCCCTTATCTTCTTTTTGGTAGACCATTTTCTTTAAACTGTTTCGGATAAGTTTGGAAACAGAATTGGATATGGATTGGGAAACAGATGTGATAGACTTGTAGAATCCAATTCTTATTGGGTGCTCCACATTTTCCTCTATAAATACTCCTAGAGCAGCAGCTAATAATGTGTGCAAAAACTATTTTCTATACTAAGTTGAGGGCTTTCATAAGATCAGAATCGTGGTTTTTCTTTTCTTCTTTGGTTTATCTGCAGAAACAAAGGAGAGTCTATCCTGGTCATTTGTATCCCGGAGGTTGACGCTTTGTCCGCATAAAAGAGGAACAGACGCGAAACAACCTTTAAAGAAAGTTTGATCCGATCCTCGGCTCGACCTTCTTATTCACAGTTTGTTCTTGTTGCAGCAATTGTTACCAACAATTTTAAGGTTGTTTGACGATGAATACGAAGAAAGGTTAAGGTTTGTTTATCGATTTTCGTTTATGGATTAAGCGATTAAAAGGTACGTTATTGCGTTATGATTACAGTATTATCTAGTATATTTTTGTCAAGATTGCTCTACTAACAATTAGTATGTGGAGCCGAAGGTGACAACAAAAGTATATTGGTTTAATGCTAATCATGTTTTTTTTGAGTGGAAACAATAATCGCCTTGACTCTAGAATTAACACGTCTTGATTCTTGGTTTAAAAGATTTTATTGTTGTTCACTATATGGGGTATAAAGTAGGCCACGGGCTAGAAAATTTGTGTTTGACAATTGATGAGTTATATTGGGTTATGCTCTCGGTTTTGATTAATTTCATTAAAAGATGAATTGTTTAAGTGAAAGAACGTAAAAGGTTTACATCTGCTTTGCTTGAATTGTTTATCATCTTTGTGAACTTGCTGGATGTAATTGGGCATGACTTTAACGCATGTGCAGTTCTTGCTTATGCCACTAAAAAAGATCGAAAAGGGAAACACGTTTAGGATGTGTTTTTGTTCATGAGATATTGACTGTACGTAAGACGTTATCTATTTAGAATCACATGCGCAAGACATGTTCTATTCTATTTTATTAATGGTATTGATTACCATATATCGTGAAACTCACTTATTTGGTTTTGGTCCATGAACAATATCTGAGTTTGGAATTTGGAATTTGGAATTCGGAGATTGTCGAAAAAGAAGAAATAGTTCGAAATTCGGAATGGTGGGACAGTTCTGACGAAAACGGCTATAATTTATTGTTCGATGATCGGATTCACAATCCGCTTTTTGTGTTAGAAAGCTAACTCAGAGATGTTTCCAACGGTGTATGGCTTGAAGCCTAATTCGTCCAGAACTGATTCAGCTTTACAGTTCTTTATGGACCAATTTCTCATCGAATAGCGAAACGTGAAAATCCGAATTTTCAATCGGGATAGGTATCGTATTCCTTACCAAATCTATGAAATTCTTTGTTTTATATTGTGAGATGGATTAAAACATAGAATTACATGCTAGGGTTTTTAATTTAAGGAAATTTAAAACCTAAGTCTATATGTTCTGGTTTTTTATCTAGTAAATATGTTGTGGCACTGGGTGTTGGTTAACATGCTTTGAAAGTTTTTTCATTGACTAGATATAATTGTTTGAGATTAATTTCTCTTTTGTACATATACGACCACTAAGGTTGGTTTCTTTGTTGGTAAGGGATATGCATGTAAGGAGATATTGAAGTTTGTTGATCCCACATCTAGTAGTAATGGAGCTACCTACACTTCTTTTGATATAGAACCCCACACCTTAGATGAGGTCCAACTGAGGTTTGGGCCAAGTGATGGCTTAGGTTGGGGACAGTATCAGTCTTGGGTGAGATATCTGTAAGGGTACCATGGATGGTCCCTAGACTTGGCCCTGATCATGCCTGACTGGTGAGACAAAGCCGATGGTTCGGTTAGACCAGTTTCGATCCAAGGTGGAGATTGTTAGGTGTATGGACCGAATTGGATGTTGTTGATCTTAATAATCTTTTACTTCTACTTACATGATTTCTTGTTCTGTTAATGTTGGCATGGTAGATTATGTCATATTAATAGAAAATATGTTAAGAACATGAGCATACTTGGTTTAATTCCTAATTTGGATGGTGATGATTTTGCACGGTGGATCTTGCACTAAGGCCAAAATCACAAAGGAGCCGCCACAAGTCAGGTTGAAAGAAATACAAATCCGCTAGACTTGGTATATACCGATATTTGTGAGCTTGAAGGTGTTCTCGACTAGAGGTGGTAAAAGATATTTTATTACGCTTCATTGATGGTTGCTCGAAAAATTTACATATGTTTAATTGTCAAGATAAAAAGTAGTGTTTTTATGCTTTTAAAGCTTATGTACTTGAGGTTCAAAATCAGCATGATAGGAACATTAAAGTAATTCAAAGTGATTGAGGTAATCGGATATGGTTATGCTGATTTTAATCTTTTCTTACAATCACATGGTATTATTCATGAGATGACAAAATTCCTTGTTCATATGGAATTAATGGAGTAGATGAACGTAAAGAACGTAACACACTAAAGGGATTAATTGTTGCTATGTTGCTTAGTTCGAGCACCCTCAAATTTTTGGAGGAAGCTGTTTTGATTATTAGCTATATATATGTTGGATAGAATTGCTAATTCTAATACAAAGATTACACTTTATGAGCTATTGAAGAACAGAAAGCCTAATTTGAGTTACTTCAGAATATGGGGATGTTTGGCTTTTGTAAGGAAGCATGATCCCAAGATCTCAAAGCTTGAGAGCAAAGCTTATGAGTGTGTCGTTTTAGGCAATGCTATGGAGAGCAATACCTACATTTTTCTAGATATGAAGAGTAATGTTTTTGTTGATCATCTTCTATTGAGTTTCTTGAAGATAGATTTCCATATTTATCTAGAAATAGTGGGGGTGCTAGTGAGGGTAGTATCATCCAAGTCCCCTAATAATGATGTTTCTGACACTGACATATCTAGATTGCATGATAGGATCATGGACACAGAAGATGAACCTAGAAGATATAAAAGAGCTTAGGGTCACTAAGGTTTTGGGACCCGACTTTGTCAATGTAATTTGGAAGGAGATCCCTCCTCCATTAAAGAAGCTCTCATATCTTTTGATTTCGAGTTTTGAAGAGAAGTCATTCGAGTGAGATTGATTCTCTCATGGAAAACAAAACTTGGAAACTTGTTGATTTGCCTATTGGTTGTAAAACTATAGGAATCAAATGGGTTTTAAGAAGGAAGTTTAAAACCGATGGTTCAGTGGATAAGTTTAAAGCAAGACTTGTTAGCAAGGGCTTTAGACAGAGAGAGAACTTGGTTTCTTTGACACATATTCACTGCTTACACGGATAACATCCATTAGAGTATTATTTTCCGGTTGATGTTTGTTCATAATCTTGTTATTCATCGATGGATGTTAAGACAACCTTTCTAAATGGGGATTTAGAAGAGGAGATTTACATGGATCAGCCAACAGGTTATGTGAACCAGGTAATGGTAAAAAGGTATGCAGATTACTTAAGTCACTTTATGGGTTGAAACAGGCACCTAAACAATGGCATGAGAAGTTTGATAACTTTATAATTACCAGTGGGTTCAAGATAAATGAAAGTGACAAGTGCATTTATCATAAGTATTCTGATGGGATATATGTTATTACATGCTTATATGTTGATGATCTACTAATCTTTGGTTCCAATTTACATGTTGTAAAAGAAACCAAGAACCTGTTGTCTTCTAACTTTGATATGAAGGACTTAGGTGAGGCTTTGATGTAATGTTGGGAATCAAAATTACAAGATCGCCTCGATGGCATATGGTCGGATCGGGCCACACACCACATTGAGAAAATGTTGAAGAAGTATAACTACTTTGATTGGCGTTGATCGAGTGAGTACTTTTTTAATTCGCGTTAAATTATTTGTGAATAATGGTGAACCCGTGAATCGGAAGGAATATGCAAGTATCATTGGTAGTTTGAGATATGCTACGATTGTTTAAGACCCGACATTGCCTATGTAGTAGGTGTTATTTGCGTATACTAGCAAGCAATAGATTCGAATTGGAACATCCTTTCGAGAAAACTCGAGGTCACCAGGTGGCTATGTGTTTAGCATTGGTGGAGGTGTTGTATCTTGGAAGTCCAAGAAACAGACCATGATAGCACAGTTTGCTATGGAGTATGAGATTATTGCTTTGGCTAGTAATGAAAGAAGAAGCTAGTTGAGTACAAGGCCTTCTTACTCATATACTAGTCTAAGATAGACTCGGTATTAATTACAATGATACTTTGTTGATAGCATTACAAATTATTACTTTGGGAGAGTCCATATTATTTTGATTTTGTGAGATCCTCAAGATAATCTTGCGCATTCACAAACCAAAGCTCGCCGAGATACAATGTCGACGCTTCTACTAGCATGGGACCAAGCCAATTGAAAGGTGAACATCTATGATGGTAACCCAACCTAGGGACTGGAGATCCCAAGAACTAAGTTCAAAGGAAAGAACAAGTCATAGAATGTTGGTTGTGGAGACATACATTGTTACTTATCCGGTCCCCGTAGTTGGATAGTAAAATGTATGAAATCCTGCAGCGATAAATAGAGGTTGAGGTTTTCTGGGAAAAACTCTTAATGAAGTTCTATGGTCCTTATGGGCGGAGTGCATAGCTACAGGAGCACTCTTGATAGACTCACCTAGTGAATATGAAAGTAGAGGCCGCTTTCTATGAGAATGAGGGTCGATTCTCTAGATCATTCACTTAATCCAGAGAGCCGTGGCCTTTAATGTGCAGAACATGAAAGGAGAACACTGGATATGTTGTGCGTGATTATAACTTATTGTATACTCAAGACCTAAGTTTAAGACTTAGTCACTTATGGTTCTTATACTTTGAGTAATTTTCACTACGTAAAGGTTTAAGTCTTGGACACCTTTATCTATGCATAACATGTTGATAATCGATATTGATTGCCCTTAAGTATATTTTCTATTTTGTTTTTATCAAAAATAAGTGGGGATTGTTGTGTTATTTTGAATAAAACAAGAGGTGAACTTGGGCTTGGGCTTGGGCTCTCTTTTGATCCCTTTATCTTCTTTTTGGTAGACCATTTTTCTTTAAACTGTTTCCTGGATAAGTTTGGAAACGCAATTGATATGGATTGGGAAACAGATGTGATAGACTTGTAGAATCCAATTCTTATCGAAACCGGATCGATTATCCTATCCGGATCTACCGGTGCTCCACGCTTTTCCTCTATAAATACTCCTAGAGCAGCCTAATAATGTGTGCAAAAACTATTTTCTATACTAAGTTGAGGGCTTTCATAAGATCGAAATCGTGGTTTTTTCTTTTCTTTTTGGTTTATCTGCATAAACAAAGGAGAGTCTATCCGGGTGTTGTATCCCGGAGGTTGACGCTTTGTCTGCATAAAGAGGAACATACGCGAAACAACCTTAAAGAAAGCGTTTGATCCGTGCCTCAGCCAGCCTTCTTATTCACAGTTTGTTCTTGTTGCAGCAATTGTTACCAAGAAGTAATCATACCTTCCTGTACTTTCACCATCTTTATGTTCATGTCATGGAATCAAATCTCAGGACATGGCTTCGAATACATCTTTCATAATACAATGACACGTCACACTGTCCCGACTCATTGAGCCTAGCAGTGCCATTGCTTTCCTTTTCCGGCAAAACAATGTTTTAAAGGGGATCAAACAACCACGACACAAAAACAAGTAACATCAGTTGATGTCCAAGACAATCCCTTCCCAACAAAGCATGATTATATTGAGCATAACTTTGTTCATTGCAGGCTAAAGGTCCATTCCACATTAAGGATTTTATACTGCCTATGTACAATTCGATAAAAAGGCTGCAGTTTGTCTTTACGAATTCTCATATTCCTCTCCAACCAAACGCCCAAATAAATAGCACTGAATGACTTGTTGTAAGGGGTGAGGCAAGGCACTATGCTTCTCAACCAGCGCCTTCGCGGCACCCTGGGAATGCCTTGGACAGCAAGCCACAAAAATGTTTACTAAAATAGGTGCCTTGAGCACTTTTGGCGAGACTGACGCCATAGGCACCTTTGATAGTATAGGGATTAACACCTTGCATTTCTCCTTTGAAAATGGGTAGTCCAAGAACAAGTGTTGAAAAGTTCTCTCAGTGTCAAAGTTCTTCCCCACTTTAATTAATGCCCACCTATAGAAAAAGACTTCTGATTATATTTTAGAGGCCTAAACCCTTCCCGTTTAAATGTTTGAAATCTTTTGCAACAGTGCGGGTTGGAAATTGTCATACAACTGAATGGAAAAAAAGGGACTGCACCTTTTCAAATTAAGAAAGAGAAAAATAAGACTGCACTATATGTAAGTGGTTATAGTCTATTGATCACTGTATCTTTGAAAACATACAATTTGATAAACAAACTTGGTGAAAGTCACCAGTATACAGCTTAAATGAAAGAAAATTAAAACAGAAGTAATACTAATGTATTCTTTTACCTCTCATTTGTATATTAAAATTGTCGTAGCTCGTAAAAAGCAAAGTAGTCCAAAAATGCTCTTTTAAGCTAAGACTTTATTGTATCAAACAGTATTACAAGATTCTTGAACCAACAATAATCTTCTGTACAAATGAATTCAGCTTACAACTAAAACATTTGGCACAATACAGATAATTCAAGGTTTCAAAGATGTTAAAACGCTGGACCCCCCTATGAAAGATTTATCGTATCTAGCACATTTACAATGTTTTTGAATTCTTGTAATCTATTAGGAAGTCTACCTGAGCTGATTATGGTGCATTAATTAGTGCTCGTATTCATGGAATCATGGTGTTTTGTGTATTTGGATTTTGGAGTTGAAGAAGTGGGTGTTGTCGGCGTGGAAGGAAAATCCCACGTTGGGTGGGATGCCTCAGTTTCAGCCCATGTACCATGTTTGTATTGTTTGCTGTACTGTTGAGTGTTGATACCTTTCATTTATCCGATTATCAGAACATGGAGCATGTTGGAAACAGCAAGATTAAGTTTGATAGAGAACCTCACAGAAAAGGGCTTGGGCAATGTGTACTGTGGTTATAGTAGATCCTTATAGCCTAGATATTGTGCGGACTGAGTTTATCTATAGGAGAATTGAAGTTTATGGCTGCAATTCCATCTGGCAAGTACATAATCTGTGGTATTGGCTGATGTTTTTGATAAAATGCATGCAATATTACTGGGTGAGTCTGACCAATATAGGGATGGTGTAACCAAATTGCATAAAATTTCTGCGCATAACATGATGCCCATTCTAAAAGTCATTAATCTATATATTTTTTACAATCATTAATCTAAAAGTCAAAAGATTATAAGAAAGGAGGGATTCTTACTCCATTTTGCTTGGGATTTTGACCAAAGTAGGTGCATGATTGTTTTCGGTTCCATGCCACCAAGCCACGTCTTAGGCAATGGGGGTTGGGGGAGGTGTAATTTCCTATTAGCCAACTGTGTATTTTTGGGCAATATGTTAGGCTTACATAGCTTTAGGCAGACCTCAACAATAGGAGGAACTTTTAGATTGAAAGGTAATTTTAGGCTTAGCCTTTGGGTCGTCCTAAGAGTTGCACAACAAGTGTACTCAGTATAATTCGTAAGGAAGACTTGACTTATTTATTTATATATATTTATTCATTATTCTATTTTGTTGTTTATTTGTCTGTGTGTTTTTTTAATCAATAACTACGTTTCAAACACATATGGGCTTTTAGTAACCTATTATGTTTGGGAGTTTTGCAAGAGAGCTTTCATTAAGAAATTTAACTTCTTCTATGCCCAATCCACTGAAGTTGGTTGGCAGCGTGGACTGTGTCACAGTTGACGGGGTGTAACTTTCTCTTATTGGGTGTAGAACTATAAAGGATGTTTTGTCATACCCTGTCAACCCTATCGCTTCAAGTGTAAAATATTTTTACACCTCCATTTTGGTGTGACAGGATTGTACTAAGAGCACACGTTGATGTGATTCTTCCAGCTCTTGAGAGAAATTTGTGTTGCATATTTGAAATTTATTGGCCATTGTAGTAGCAACTTGTTTGTGTCTCACAATCATTATAAATGACCGCGCCTAATTATTTGCCATTGTGTTTGCTCTTACGGATTCGAAAAGCCCTACAGTAAGTAATAGGAATTTCAGGGTAAAAATTATAGATGACATGTCATTATTTATTTCATACAATTGATGTGAAGAAAGTGACAAAAGTTTTGTTATTAATTATAGTTTTGATTCTTTATACATCTTACATTTCTACATGAACTGTACAACTACTCCTAAGCCGTGCTTTAAAATTGAAGATGTGTTGCCCCAAGTATCTATGAATGGTTTTTGGGTGGTAATACTCCTATGTCATGTCTTAAGATTGAAGATGTGTTCTCCCACGTATATGTGAAGCCTTGATTTTGGCATTTTCCCATTTTTTTTGTTTTTGTTTTTGTTTTTTGTTTTTTGTTTTTTGTTTTTTTTTTATTGTTTTTTATTTTTTTTGTTTTTTTAAGTGAAAATTTTATTGATAATGAATAATAATGAATATTACAAATAATTATGACAAGCGTGCAACAAGATGTGCCGCAAGTCCTTTCTGAATAGTAAATCATATCCTTCTAAAAACAAACTCGTTAGAACCAACTGTCATACGTTACTGTCCATAACTTTATGAAGTCTCTTGAGTAGCTCAACATACTGTTGTTGTTTTTGTTTTGTTTTTGTTTTTGTTCCCTGCCTTTACTAAAAGTTATTTACAGACCTCTTTGGCGGGCAGGGGTGAAGGTGAGGACCTTTACATGGAGGATGATCTAGCTTTAAGATTGAAGATGTGTTATGATGATCTAGCTTTGTATATATATCATGATACCTTATGTTTGTACCATGATAGCTACTTTGATTACACACCCTTTAGACACCATTAAGAAGATTCGTATGGAGAGTATCAATTCTCCTAATATGAGAACACGAGTCTTGGTGTTTCAGACGTACAAGAAATATGGGATTAAAGGATTTTATAGAGGATGGTGGCCTGCAATGATTTGTTATATTGGAAGTAATATGATATTGGTCTCCTGCGAGCAGATGGTTAAAAAGCTAAAATAGGTATTTAGTTTTTTACTCTGTACTAGCACCTGCGCTGGTTCATTTGTTACTCTTGGATTCCCAAGAATGGGTTCCACTTCACCTTCCATCGTTTGTTTCCGCTGTTTCTTGGTGACGGGGTTTCGTTTTCTTGGGTTTGAGGTTTGTGTTTCTAGGGCGGGAGGATTACTTTGTAGTTTGTACACAAGAAGATATTTTGCCTCGTATTCGTTTCCTAAACTTCTATTTAGAGCCATAAAATAGGAACTAATAACGGTCTAATCGTCCTTATGGTCCATTGAACTAAGCCATAAGGGGTTACCCCAAGTCCCCAATTTGGTTACATTTGATGGTCTTTTGGGTATTTGCATCAGAAGCATCATTGTCACCAAGTACGGTACGGGTTTAAAACGGTGTATTTGAAAAAAACTTAGTTCGTATTTTAAACGGAACGTCTCGGGAAAAAAAAAGGAAAAAAAAAAAGCGTAAAAAAACGTGGGGCATAAAAAACGGGTTTAAAACGTATAATAAGTACAATACGTAAAAGAAACGGTAAAAACCGATGATAAAGAATATAATAGATAAAGAATTTGATTTTTTTATAAGAGTGGAAAAAAGAATTGACACATAAAATAAAAATAAAAATAATACAAATGAAAGAAAATTCAAATACATGAAAGTATCAAATTATCATTACTCATCCAAATACTAGAAGTTTTAGATTCAGTACCAAAACACGACTCTAAATAAAATACTACTAATTACCAACCATAATGGCATAATCAAGTTCTACAAATAAGTTAATAACTTTAAAATTTATAATTAATTATTAATAGTCCAAAACAAAATAAAATTGTCTCAATAAGTCAATCTAACGCCCACTCTTCAAAATGGTAAACTCCAAAACTCCTTTTTTCTTCTTTTTTTTTCTTTTAGATTAAAAAAAAAAAAAAAAAAAAAAATATATATATATATATATATATATATATATATATATATATATATATATATATATATATATATATTAAACGGAGATTTTCAAAATCTCGGGTTTTAAACATTTTTTAAGTTTAAAACGGGTTTTTTTGAAAAACCCGGGTTTTAAACTGGAACCAGACGCCTTGCTAATATCTCGGGTTTTAAACGCGTTTTTTTTTAAAAAAAAACGCCGAACTTGGTGACAATGAGAAGCATAGTGGTCCCAAATTCAAACTCTTTACACTGGGTGGACCTGATGGCTCCATCATCTGGTGGAACTACTTTTCTGAATTGCTTAGAGTTTTTTTTTTTTTTATCAAATTCCACACGGAAATTCCAACCGTACCTAGGCGCCCCAGAATCCTAGCTAGACAGTGTTTAGGCGTAACTAATGATTGGCCTGCTTGGAGAAAAGGGGGTTGTCCCTTTTATGATTCTGGTGGTTGTTAGCAAGAGGAATACTTGGCATATGATATAAATTCAAATTATAAGTACATAAAATCTGAACAATGTCCAAATGGCCTCTGGCGGCGCTTCAAAAACTAAGATAGAAAAATTCATCCTATCGGTCTACAGTAACTTATAACCTGTACGTTCTTGTTGAAAATGGCAAGACATATGGCCAGTGGCAATGTTGTGTGCGTGGGCATGCTGCTACCATACCGGTTACATTGAAGGACCCTAGCCCGAAGGCTCTCGTTGATGCGTCATTTTGAGTAGACCCAACTGCCTCCAAATATCTGCTCGCCAAGATGTACAAGGAGAGGCCGGAGAATTTACATAATCTATTAGGAAGTCTACCTGAGCTGATTATGGTGCATTAATTAGTGCTCGTATTCATGGAATCATGGTGTTTTGTGTATTTGGATTTTGGAGTCGAAGAAGTGGGTGTTGTCGGCGTGGAAGGAAAATCCCACGTTGGGTGGGATGCCTCAGTTTCAGCCCATGTACCATGTTTGTATTGTTTACTGTACTGTTGAGTGTTGATACCTTTCATTTATCCGATTATCAGAACATGGAGCATGTTGGAAACAGCAAGATTAAGTTTGATAGAGAACCTCACAGAAAAGGGCTTGGGCAATGTGTACTGTGGTTATAGTAGATCCTTATAGCCTAGATATTGTGCGGACTGTCTTTCATGGGAGTTTATCTATAGGAGAATTGAAGTTTATGGCTGCAATTCCATCTGGCAAGTACATAATCTGTGGTATTGGCTGATGTTCTTGATAAAATGCATGCAATATTACTGGGTGAGTCTGACCAATATAGGGATGGTGTAACCAAATTGCATAAAATTTCTGCGCATAACATGATGCCCATTCTGAACAAAGGTTCAATGGATGGGATTCCGTTGTATCAATATCATCCCAGGGAAGGCTCTTGGTGCTTCTATATGGGACTCATTATATATTTCGATTAGTAGATAGTGGCATTGCTATTGGCATGATATCTATATTAGATGGTCCCCTTTGCGGTGATGGTCTTCTTTCAGTCTCATGTTATAGCGGGTATGTTTCTTGTTTGGGACAAATATTGTGAGGCATTATATACAGATTTTTTTTTTTTTTTTTTTGGTCTGTAAGCGAGGTTGTTAGAGAGGTCCCCTACTCTTTTTTATAAATAAAAAACTTGTGATTACATTCTTACATATTCTTTTCCTATTGCATCATCATGTGCAGTTTTCCTTACATCCTCCGCAAATGAACTAGGCACCATTTCACAGAATCTTACATTAGGTACATTAACAGCTAGTGCATCTGCTAGTTTATTTGCTTCCCTATACACATGTACTAAAGAAAAATAAACAAATTCTACTATCACAACTTGTATACTCTTCATCATTTTTTTTGCTTGCCATGGGTATTCCTTCTTGCTCACAAATGCCACCACATTCTCAGAGTCCGTCTGTGCCTCAATCTTGCTTATGCCATGCCTTAACGCCAATCTGATTCCTTGTTCACTAATGCTAGTCTCGTACTGACATACCATTTGCTGCTGTTATAACTAGCCCAGTACTGTCCCTAATCACTGCTGCCCATTGTCCTTTAGTGCCCTGGACACTTCCATCTGTGTTTAATGAGTGATGGTCGTCTTCTGGTTTCCTCCATTTGCACCTGATCTCTCGTGAACATACTAACTCTGGTTCTTTGTTCCATAAGTTTTTGAATCTCTCTCGGGCTGGGCCCTCCTCCATGCAGATCTTGATGGACTGCAGCTTTGTCTTGACATCCCTTAAGACCATCTCCTGAACTTGAGTTGCGTTGGAATGTTTATGTTCAAATAAACAGTCTACCAACCTAAAAGGATTTGTGTAGAAAGCTTTTTGTTGTTTGGAATAGTAGAGGTGCTGGACTAGTGTATAAAGTTTTAGGTTCAGATGACACATTCAAGTTTGAACTGCCATGTGAGATCCCTGCCGTTTGTAATCCTCTTAATGCGAACATTTCTATTATTTTTCGTCAAATGAACAAATTTATTCTTCGTATAGAATCTTTATGCCCATGGAAAGTTGGACCAACAATAGAATGGAAAATGCTTGGGGAAGGTGGTTTTCTTGGTGACTGGATTGATAGCTCTAGTTCTGTTTCTATTACTGAGTAGTCAAAGTGCAATTCTTTCATAGCACCAACTGATGTGGAGGCTCAAATCATAAGTTTGGTGAACTTACGATATAATTGGAAACTATATAAAGGTATTCTGGCTTTCTTGTAAGTGCATATATACCATAAAGTTCATCTATTAATTTGATTCCCTATCTGCCTATCTAATGTTGATAATTTATTTTCTTGATTTTCTCTATCTTGATTACTCAGTCATGCGAAAAAGTTTCCTCCAGAGCTCCGTAGCGGCCTTCATGGAATTCGTGCATTTCCAATGGTGCTTGTGAATGGACTCGTCAACATGCACGGTTGGCAGTTGGTGATGCAATTGGACATATTCAGTGTTACGATTCAGGTATATGACTTGCAAATATATTTTTGTTAAGAATATGTTGCGTGTGATGGATCTTCATTAGAGTTGACGAGACCTTGCTCTTATATATCGATAGGTATATGCTTGAAGATTTTATGATAACCATGATTCCTTTCCGAACTATATATATGAACACTGATTTGATATCATACCTAGATCAAACTTTAATTGAAATGGGAGTAATTCATGTTTTACCAAAACAATCACTAAATTGGTCAACCTCAACTATATCTCTTTTAGGCAAGTGCACAATTCACACGAAGACTCTGAACTTCCCTCTTCATTATATGAGTGCTTAGTCCTGACAACAGTGAGGCGGGAAGGAAATTACCCATTCTCTGGCTTATTCCTTATTGGCACCATAACTAGGAATATGCTTAGCCCAATAATGGCCTCACTTTGCTGGGACACCAGATTGAGTTGCTATCATGAATAAGTCCTGGCATATGCCGTATGGGGACTGGAAATGTAAATGTTGGCATTGGAAAGATAGGCAGAGAGATGGTGAGCATACACTGGGCAGTTAGGTCACCCAATGAAATTTCAAGTTCAGATGACACATTCAAGTTTGAACTGCCATGTGAGATCCCTGTTGTTTCTAATCCTCATAATGCGAAACTTTCCATTAGTTTTTTTCAGATGAACGATTTCATTCTTCGTATAGAATCTTTATGCCCATTGAAAGTTCAACCAGCAATGGAAAAATGCTTGGAGAATGTGGTTTTCTTGGTGACTGGATTGATAGCTCTAGTTCTGTCTCTATTGCTGAGTCGTCAAAGTACAATTCTTCCATAGCACCCCCTGATGCGGAGGCTTAAGAAACATATCAGAAAACTGTGTTCCAACTAAAAAAAATTGAAATGAATTTGTGGAGAGGAGGGGAACAGTAATCTTTTGTTAAAAGAGCATACAATGTCATCATCAATGGTTCTTTTTTAACCTTTTTACACCACATGTGCAATAGTTTATGAATTTTTTTAGTGTTGATTAGAAGCGGCAAATTCTGAAATCTCTTTTCAGAAATTGCATTTGTTTGCTACTCCACGTAGTGAAATGGAACCTTGTGTGTGTAAGCAATATTTTTCAGGACACATGCGTCCAATATTGTGCATGTCTGCAGATCGGATGGTGGGAACCTCAAACTAACGAAGTTTCAGTCAATGTCTAGTATCAGGTAGCATGGACTGCACAGTTTGTTAAAGGGATCTTAATACAAGTGATCTCATCACTGTGATGCACCACCACATAGCTCCTGCGTTACAAATTATCCTGCCTGCTCCCTGGACTTATCATCCTTGGAACATTAACTCACTCGGGAATGTTCTTGTGTTGCTGTTGCTTTCACTTTGATACAGTGCAGGTGGAAAGAATGTTTGCTGGACACACTAACTATCTTTCATTAGTAGTGTGGGATGGTGAAAGGGGTATAGCATGCCTATGCAAGAGTCACTTGAAGAATTCTGGCGCAGTTGATGTCATATATATGTCTTTGGAATGTAAAGACGAGTGCTCGAGAGCAACTCCTCCATGGTCCTGCTTCTCATTCAATGTTTGAGCATTTCTATAAATGCTTGAACTTGAATTCTGTACCCGGCAATATATTGAACGTAATAACTTTGGCATCTTCTTTGCTTCTGGCAGTAACTGAAACATGTGAGTACACAGTCTCATTCTAATAATCTTGTGACGGGTCACTTTATTAGATACATCTGAGAGAGAACTTATTGATTTGCCAGAGTAAACCGTTGCACATTCTAGTGAAGGAAACTCTGGGAGACACCTTTCCAGGCAATTTTATCAACACATTATGCATGTGGTGGAATGCTCTTGTACTTTCCCTGGAATTGCTACTTTAAAATTTGACAATAGTTCTTGAATGTTTCCTTGTCAAAACCGCGCAAAGTTTATTGAAAATAATGATAAGCTAGTGAGAATATTTTATCAGAAAAGAGGTCTGAGACACATATTTCTTTTGTTACGAATTCAGACGGTGTTTCTGATGCACAAGAAGACCATGGATGGTTAAAATGCATTGAAGGGTCTGTCATTCACTTCAGTTATCTTTTTTGCACCAGTGGGGAGTCGATCACGAGCTAGATAGATTGCTCATATGGGAGATGAATGTCTATAGACCGAAGATTATTATTGTAGTTTCTGATTCATGGTGATAGAGGCTCAGCAAAATTGCTATGACGTAAAGTACTTAGGGAACATAGAAAATCATGGATATTCATTTTTCTATGGAGGGCCAGGAGGAAACTGTGTGGGATAAGACATATTTGATGTACGTACAAGTTAAGTTTCCCTATGACTAGCTCTAGGATTCCCCGAGCTATCTGGTTGTAGTTTTAAGCTTAGCTAAGGGATTGTATTTTTATCCTTGCTTTTCATTAATTACTTTCAGTTTTTGGAATAAGGTTGTTGCATTTTGTTGACGTTACCTCAACGGTTTGGTTCAGTTTCCATTTTCTACTGATTCTTTAAGGATTTTATGTCCATGACAGTTGATTCTTTACACCCAATTCCAATTTCTATGTAGGTATCCTAATTTATACCCATGTAAAATAAAGAGTTATTAAGGCTTATATGATCCTGCTAATATAATAGCGAGAATTATAACTTCATTTTATCAGTCTGAATTTTTAATGCATTTGGATATTTTGGGCATAATGGTGGTAGCTGCTGATGCATTGTAAAGTATATCTAATCACTAAAACTATTTCAATTCTATTCAAGTTCCTGAAATTTGTTTGGCATTTGCAGTGATTTCAGCTAATTAAGTATTTGAGTATTTGCAGTAGATATGTATCCATGTTCTTGTTGTATTCAGCGAACGATCGTCCGCCTCTGTTTAGTCTTACTCTCTTACAGGTGCCAAATTATGGTCATCTGGCATACAAACATGGTGTTGAGGCATTTAAAAATGGTGCTTATCAAGGAGCTTATTTATCCTATATATAATATACAGATTTCAGTCCATCTGCAGGTTGGAAATCTTCCCTATTGTCCAGGGAAGGTAGCTGACTGTAATATGTTGTATAATAATCACTAAAACATACATCTCTCCATTGAGAAGCATGACAACCATTCTCCATAGTCTATACCATATATTAACTAGTTTTATTTGGTAAAAGTACAAAACTAAACCTAACCAGGCACTTGCAAATATTTGTTGTACAAATTTATCCCAAGGAATGAAGGTGAAGCTTAGAAATAGAAGAAATTAAATACTCTTTTAGGTAAACCTTTCCATGATTATGGAAAATCTTCAACTCATTTTAGCTAGGTTTTGACAGGAAGAAGACTCATTTTCTTGGTTGCTTAAAAGGGTCACTCTTAGAAGTGAGGTTATAAATTTCTTGGCTTATGTAACTTGCCAATGACTATTGGAGTATTGCTTGGAGGATGAACTTTTAATGCAAAGTTGATGTTTGCGAGGCTATAGTATTATGTAACTTGGTTATTCTTTGATTTTTAGCTTTAGGGAGTAGATACTAAACTTGTATGGAGCTTGTGTTTTTAGAACTTCTGTCCTCGTACCTATGTATGGACTAATATTTTCCTATTGTGGAATGTTGGATTGAAGGTACTATTTTCAGAACATTTTAGTTAATAATAGCACAACAGTTTCTCTATTAATAGTTGTTGGTTCGTAGGTTTATATTTCTTAGGTATAATGCCATATTTTCGAAGCCCAATCAAGTCTAAGAACTATTGATCAGAATGGGGAAGGTCAGTTTGCTAGGTTTTGTTTCGAGTATTTAACGTGAATAGTACCAAAAAAAATGTGAACGTGTATAATTCTCTATTGGTGTAAAGGTTTTGATTTGATGATAAACCCATGATGGTCTGCAACTCTGCAACTCCTCTTGTTAGTTGAAAATATTTCATTTAATTGATTATGAACTGATTATTCTTTTCCTCATAATTAAGTCTTTCCTAAATTGATTCTATCCTTTTCAAGTGTTACTTTGGAATGAGTGCTCTGTCCTATTGGTGCCTTTAATTCCCATGCAAGGATGGTCAGCACAAACCTCTTTTTACATGGGAATCACCCAAGTCTGGGAGGCATGGCCGCATGGGTCAGTACAACAAGGCATTCTGCGCATACCCCATGGTACAATAGTGTGGTGTTATACAACACACTAGACAATTGGACGAAACCAATTTTGAGCACACCTCTTTTTGGGACAGAGGATCTCCATGACATCATTGACATGCAAACTGAACGAATCCAAATTAGAATAAGAAGTAGCTGCTCGATTTGTTCTACCAATTCCTAGCTTGTGTGAGGTTGTTTGATCCTATTAAATGTGCTAGTATTGCTGTTGCACACCTTGTTTTCTTGTCCTGTAGTTTTGAACATAATTTGAGAGTGATGATTTTAGTGTGGTAGTGTTTATGTCCTTAGTGTGTGTGTGTTTGTAATCGATCAACACTTAGGCACCTGTCCATTAAACTTTCAGTGTTATCTTGTTTTTCCACAAGTTTGAAATGCAGGAAATAATGGTAGCTTAGTTTCAGCCACCTTGTAAAGTTGTATAGTATTCAGTGGAGGAAACTGGTTTTGTTAGTTTTAAACAACAGTGGAGGTACGTGATTTTCAGGAAGTCCCAAGCCGTGTTGACTTAATTCAGAATATATAGTGGTCAAAAACTGAAAAGTCAATGTCAAAAGAAGAGTCGAAACAAACAGCGCCATAAATAAACGGTTTAGATGAAATAGGAACCACGATATACACAATAGTCCATTAACACAAGAAAGAAAAGAAGAAGGAAGGCCCCTTTATTTTTTATTTTCAAGTTTGATAAGAAATTTTTTTTTGTTAGAAAAATGGCTGGTGAATCAGGTTCAAGTGGTGGTGATAGTAATATTAAAGGATTAGTTACTCATGGTGGTCATTATGTTCAGTATAATGTTTATGGGAATCTATTTGAAGTTTCTACTAAGTATGTTCCACCTATTCGTCCTGTTGGTCGTGGTGCTTATGGCATTGTTTTTCAATCATGATTTATCAGTCCTTTACTCAAAAATGAAAATATATAACTCTTGTTGTATAGGAGGATAATTTAGTAACTGTAAAGAAATAAGATTTATTCACTGTTATTGGTTTCATTATTTTGTTAACGAATCAAACTAACTAACTGAAAGCCAAAATTGAAATACTTTTTTTTTATGATGAGCTAGAGCTTTAGGCACTTGTACAAGTTGTTTGGGGGGTTTGTGTGAGTCCATAATTAGAAAAAATATAAACGACCCCTTCCATTTGTGTATTAGACTTTATGTCATACTATATAAAAATCACATGTCAATATTCTGTTACCTGTTTCTAATATCATCAGACTTTTATTCTGTTTTTTTTGGGTGGTGATAATAATCAACAATGAAAAATGCTCTTCCATTGGTATCATACGTATTTACCAGGACTTGATGACGTTAAGATAGCCTTGTCTTTTGTTTTGTGCAGTGCTGCTGTGAATTCTGAGACACAGGAAGAGGTTGCTATTAAGAAGATTGGTAATGCTTTTGACAATAGGATAGATGCCAAAAGGACACTCCGACACATGGATCATGAAAATGTAAGCTCACTGACCTTATTAAGAACTGAGCGAATCCTTTATTTATGTTTTATTTTTAAAATCTGAAGAGAACACATACTATCGTTTGTTGTTCATGATATGCTCTTAACTTATGGTAAATAACTTTTTCTTTATCCCTTGACATTGTGTCACTTCCTGTAATCCATTGATTTATGGATCCAACCAGCTGCAGCTTATTAGTCTGATTCTTGTGACCTGTTTTTGTTATCCAAATCACATTGGTAAAGTAACGAAGCAGACAACATTATACTCAAGTATAAACTGTTGACCCTTGCACCAAAATCACCTTATTCTCAATAGTTGCATTTATTTTCTAATAAGCGTTATGTGATCTCCTTCAGCTTTCCGTGTCCAGAAATTGTATAATACATGTACAATTACTGATATCTGAACTTGAGTCTTTCTTTGGAGTTATCTCATTTGTAATATTTTAAATCTATCAGAGCTTTATTTATTGAGAAATGGAAAAGAATTCTGCAAGACTTTTTTCGAATCATTGGCCAATTCTTTTGGAGGGTGGCCTTGGGCCATTCAAATTTGAGATGATGTGGTTCAAGGAGGACTGAAGGAGAATCGACAGAGGAGTGGTGGAAATCCCACAACTTCAATGTTAAAACGGGGTTTAATTTTTATTATTATTTGCCTAAAATAATTATTAGGCAAACTTCAATGTTAAAACGGGGAAAAATTAGGCAAACTACCACTTTAACACTTGAACTTGGCACAAAAAATTTCATTTTGACCCCATAAACTATATTTTAGAGGGAAAAAATTTCCACTTTGGCTTTGTCGTTAGAATTCCATCAACGGAATAAGGATGTGTCATTATATTTTCGTAAGCATCATTTCATTTTCCTATGTATCTCTATTAGTAAAATACACCATAATTAACCTGGCCTTTTAAATTAGACCAGCCTTTTCTACTAATCCTAATAATTTAATTTAATAAAAAAAATATTATTCAATGTCTTTAAAAACTATTTCGTCATTTAATTTTGTATTTCCATTAATACCCTTCCATTACAACACACAGACAAAGGAGTTTTATGTAAATTAAGGGCAAAAACCAAATCCACGCCTCTATATTGACATGTACGCGGTTTTGCCACTTAACTACCATTAATACCCACTTCAATTACCATTAATACCCACTTAACTATCATTAATCCTGAGTTCTTCCAACTTCCTCTCATTTCTATCATTAATACCCTTGAAACTCTGTTCCTCTGGCTGGGTTTCTTCAGGCAATCAGAAATATTTTGATTATCTGAAGTTGTCGATTTCAGTCGCGTTTCTATTTTATCTAATAAAAGTACCGAGTCAATGAGATGCAGCGGTTCCAGAAAGCACCGAGTCAATGTCTTTATCTTTTTGGGTGGTCTGCTGCCATGGAAGCATTTCCATTTCTTCAGTGGATTAATTATGGAGGGTACAAGGGAGCCATGAAATCTACTGGTAGAGATCTCGACTCTGTGTTCAGAAGTTGGGTGCAGGAGCATCGACAGAGAAAACTTTCTGCAGATGCTGGGGATCATGAAGATTTTATTGATGTGATGATTTCCAGTTTAGAAGGTATGGAGTTCCCTGGCTACGACCACGATACCATCATCAAGGCTACGTGCCAGGTAAGCATTACTAAACCAGACAATTTTGGACATATTTACTTAAGTTTTGCAGATGGAATTACGATTGCAGTAAAGTCAATATCATGATCATTCAATTTCGATACAATGTTGTTATGTAGAAATTTAAGTTTGGTAACTGAGCAAACAACAAAAATCATTTAAAAGTTTCTTATTAGCATTATTGTTAATTTGCTTTCTTATCTTAGTACGACAAGAAATTAAGTTCTCTGGATATTTTCTGTTATGGAATATTCAGTTTACTTGATGGGTTTCAGATTTTACGTAGGCTATATGGTTCTAAGTGGTACAGACACAACCATGATCACCCTAACTTTGGTCCTATCTTTGCTGTTGAATAATTGCCATGTGCTAAGAAAGGCTAAGGATGAGTTGGATGCTCACGTTGGCAAAGGAAGACATGTTAACGAATCAGATATTCATAAACTGCTTTATCTTCAAGCCATTGTGAAGGAAACTTTAAGGTTATACCCCCTGTTCCACTGTCAGTACCTCATGAGTCCATGGAAGACTGCACAATAGGTGTAGTGGTTACATAATCCCGTTAGGCACAACTGTGATAGTTAACCTTTGGAAGCTACCGCGAGACCCACAAGTGTGGTCAGATCCTTTAGAGTTTCGACCAGAGAGATTTATCACGAGTCACATGGATGTAGACGTAAGAGGTCAACATTTTGAATTGATACCTTTTGGCTTAGGAAGAAGGTCCTGTCCTGGGATTTCATTTGCTATTCAGGTTCTACATTTGACTTTATTAGTATGGAACATCAAATAATCCATACTAATAATGTATGTGCCTGAAACATTATTAGTTTCAGGCTTTCAGCTTAAGCTTCATTACCTTGCTCTTTAAGGAGCATATCAGCTTAGGCACCTAATTAAATTCAGTTTAACAATCATTTTTATAGTTGAAGCCGTTAATACTTCCTATTGTATTGGTATACGTACATACTATCTTCAATTGAGACTTCTAGAAAAAACCTGTTATGGAGTCGTTGCCACTTTGTAGCACCCCCAGGTTTGGTTCCATTATTGTTTTTTCGGACTTTTTGTCTTTGAATTATATAATGAAATATTTTTCAAGCTTCTATTTGATTTGGCCATTCACTTCTTATTTCTTACTTGAAAATTATTTTTTCTGGCCATGGAATATGATTGTTGTTGTCTGCGTTCTTGATTTTTGCCCCATACATGCAAAGTCAATTGCTAATCTGTAATGATGACGCTCGCTAAGCAAGAGGTGTTTTGGTCCTAGCCTCTAGACATTAGGCCAGTTCCAGCACCCGAAGTTCAGTTACCTTCGTAGCATTGCGGGTGCAAGCAAAAAATCATGTTGCGCCTATGCCCTATCCAACTCCAGAAACAATTGGTTGAAGTCTTAAAGTATACTTTTTGAATTCTTATGAAAAAGATAACAAAGGCATCTAATTGAGTTAATCCCCTTCTTCACTATCCATGCAACATTTAGCTATTGAAGGGGTTTCGGTTAGGTTCAATTGAGTTATTTGGTGTTGATTGGTTTTGAGTTAAAAATCTGTCGAATCGGTTTGTGTTTAGGTGGGTTTTGAATTAGAAGTGAATCGGTTTGTGTTTTGTATAGTTTTGAGTTTAACAGAACCTTATATGGAGAATTTTGAAATATTCAGTTAGTCACATATGGCTTACGTAAAATGATTAGCTATCATTATTTCATCGTTGTTAACTATTACCAGTTTGAGAAGCTATCGTGGTGTTGCTCCTTTATTATGTTTCTTTTTTGCTTCGTTTGGTAGTTTTTAATTGAAAACACCAATTTAGTTGTGTAGTTTGAAGTGATCCATATCTCTTTTTATTCAGCTTTCATATTATTTTCATATACATTTTTAGGAACATTTTGAATCGATGAGGCCCTGGCCACTTTCATTCTGTTTACTAATTGAAGACTGTATTCCTCATATTTCACTTATTTTAATTAGCTTTCTCAATGTAGGCATCTTCACCTTATATTGGAGTTGGGAGTAGGGACTATGTTTCCTATTCTTAAGATATAGCTTTTCTATTGGTATCATGTAGGCTAACTAGCTGGGTATATACACTTCCGGGTTTACTCACAAGTTCCTCGTGGCTACCATGTTCTACAACCTTTCCATGCTGCAATACGCATATCATATCCACGTCACGTATTGTTGATAACCTGTGTGTGACGATGATAGTTGCTCGACCTTTCATTAGCTTATCAAGTGCCTCTTGTACTGTCATTTCTGAGGCTGAATCCAATGCACTGGTAGCTTCATCTAAAAGAAGAATTGTCGGGTCTTTTAATATTGCCCGAGCTATTGCCACCTTCTGTTTCTGACCACCTGACAGCTGCACTCCCCGCTCGCCGACTTGAGTATGGTACCCCTCTGGCATTCTACTGATGAAGCCATGCGCATTTGCTGCCTTGGCAGCCCTAATTACCTCTATTTCTGAAGCACCATCCTTCCCATACTGGATATTTTCATAAACTGTAGTAGAAAATAAAGCTGGCTATTGTTGAACTAACCCAATCTTCAGCCTCAGTGATCTCAAGTTTAAGCATCTAATAACACGCCTATCAATCAGAATGGCACCTGAGGTAGGGTCATAAAACCTCATCATTAACGCAATCACTGAACTCTTTCCAGAGCCACTAGGCCCAACTAATGCAAGGTTACTACCGGCAGACACTCGCAGATTCAAGTCCTTGAATACGGAAACATCGGGCCTCATGGGGTAGCTGAAACTCACATTCCTGAACTCTACATCATCCTCAATCTCTGTAATCCCTTCAGATGTTGAATCATTTGGATCTATTGCTGTTCTTCTTTCAAGAATACTGAAAACTGGTCGGTGCTTGTGATCCCTCCAGGATATCAGGTGCCAAAGCAAGTGTCTCTGCTATTGACAGAGCAGTGATCACCAACACCATGAAGGATTTCATGATATCTCCAAAGTTTGAATACTGCTTCTTAATAAGAATTGATGAATACCATAGGCTGAGTGCATTGGAGCAGAATCCAAGGAGTTGTGATGCATCATACCCAATGCCAGTTTATTTGGCTCATTAAGTTCAGAGGTGAAGTGGGATACAATCGTGCCTCAGCCCCAAATGCAGCAACGGCACGAATGTTGGTGATTGCCTCACGGGCAACGGAAGTAGCACGGGAGTAAGCTTGAGTGTAGTCTCCACCAAATCCTTGAAGAAACAATTGCTGCAATTACAGAAAGGACAGAACATGAGAATAGGGTACTACACATAGCTGTAGATATGGGATGCAAGCAGATTTTCTCGCCCACCATTTGAGTGGTCAAACGTAGGGGATGATGTCAGAATTAATTTCATAATGACCGATTATCTTAGAGGAAGTGTATATGCAATAATTTAAAATATGTTTACCAACCTCAGTTATAGAGGCTCCAATTAGAAGCGGGAATGTGGCAATGACAACACTTGCTATGCACCAACTGAGTGTGAAAGCAATAATAAAAGCTATTACAGTGAGTGCTAAATTCTGCACAATAGTTGATACACGGTCAGCAAGTGTACTTCTTAGTAAAGTTGCCCCTGCTGCTAAATTTGACACCAGAGACCCAGTGTTGTTCAAGCCTTAAGTCAAGACAATTCAGGTAGGCCATTTTGTTTCTTAACATCCTTTTTTCTGCTTTAGCTAAAGATTTGATCGCACTGCTGGTATTTGAAGAGACACGGTTTAGATTATTTCCTTTATAGTTTTTTGGTAATGGATATCTCCTCAGTGCGATTTTATATTATTTGATTATTTGATTATTAGTTCCTTTATAGTTCTTTTAGATTATTTGAAGAGAGACGGTTTAAATCCCACTTTACAAGGTGTGTATTGCATTGATTTATCATTATGTACATTATCTAATGTGTCTGACTTTCTGAGGTTTGCAAACATTTGCACACATGATTGTGTGCTTTCTTTCTTTTATGGGTGTATGTGTATCGATGTTGTGGGGTGGGAAGGCCAGTTGTTCAACTGACTGCTGTTAGACAAATTACATTATATGTCCTATATAGTACCTAGAAGTCACTTGCCTTTACTTGAGGGTATGAAAATCATTGGCTTTTATACATACATTTTGTGCTTGCCGGTATCCACTCAATAGAATGGGAGGCAAATGTGTACACAATTAAAATTCTTCTTAAGGTAAATAAAAAACATGAGGAAGACTTTCTGAATCTTTATACTAATATGTTCCTCAGAATGCAGCTTATTGCCAACCTTGCTGGTAACAAGACTTTGGTGCTACCTGTTCCTGCTTTTAACGTTATCAATGGAGGATCGCATGCAGGGAACAAGCTTGCGATGCAGGTAATGACTTTGCCAATCCAAATCTTTTTCATATTGAAGAAATTTCATTATTCTTGTGAGTTTCTAAGTTCTGACTTTGACTTGGTCTTCAATTTCAGGAGTTCATGATCCTTCCAGTGGGAGCCTCCTCTTTCAAAGAGGCAATGAAGAT
>NW_028238170.1:0-54075 GCF_015680905.1 Coptis chinensis
AGTAGTGGGAAATGGGGAAATACTCTATGTTGTCAAGGGCAGCGCTTAGCCGCTTTAGCTGCCAAGGTACCAATTTTCAGTGAAAACAGTTGCTAGTTGTAGTCAAAGGCCTTGCAGAGGTGGCTCACTTGGATAGCCCTAGCGCGCCGAGCCTTGTCTTACCCCTGACAACATAAGAAACTCTAAACAGGGTTCTACTTGGGCTTCTTAGCAAAACGGAAAATGCAGAAGAACTCTTGTTTTCTCATAGATTTTCTTAGGCTTCTTAGAATGGGAACACCAACTATTAGGCCTATATTCAGTTGACGTAGCTTTATGGATTTTGAAGGAATGATTAATTGAGTATATGTATGTAATATGTTGTTTGATGTTCAATGCACAAACCATAGGTACGGTGGTCATATACTATTATCAGCTAATATTTGATTCATCTCTTTTAAATCTTTCATTTGACTAGTCAATTTTCAGGTATCATTTTTTAGAAGTTGGGTTTCTTTCAAAGATTTTAAATGGGTCAATAACATATAGAACTTGTAAATCCTTTTTTGCAAGCACTGAACATGTCGCAAAGACCTTTTTCTTCACTATTCTTCGGTCTTGAGATGATCATACTGCATTAGTGATTAATAATGAGTGATTTTCGTTTTTCTAGAACTCATATTTAAGATAGGTACCTAGAACTCATATTTAAGATAGGTACTAGCTATATGCATCATTCAAATCATGTTGATTAATCAATACATATTACAATGAAGGAATTGTTTCCAACGATTCAAATATCTTTGCCAATCAAAAAACAACAAAAACACAAAAACAAAACAGATATATAAATGGTACACACAACACATATTAAAATGGATCAAAGATAAATAGAGTAGAGAAATCGATATTTTTGGAAAAAAATGATAAAACACGACACTTTACGTTACCTAGTTATTATAAGCAAGAACAACCAAAAAAGTGGAAGAAGATGAGTTACGTTGTGGAAGAGTTATCAAGTTATGGAAGGGTAGAGGTGGAAACCTAACTTGAGCGACTCTTTTTTCAGCGTTCAGTGAGAAAAGAAACGCGGAATGCTGAAGTAGGTTTGGTACCTTTGAATGCTGAAGACTCCAATAAAAACAAACAACTTACCTTTAGCTGAATGCTGAAAACTAGTTTTCAGCGATGCTGAATGCTTAAAATTAAAAAAACAAACAACCCCTTAATAATAATAATAATAATAATGTTATTAGTGTTAATAATGTGAGTGGTGTTTATGATGATGATGATGGGGATGTTGTTGTTTTGAAGAATGCGGGCCGCGATAGGGGCAGTGTGCACTTTGTTATTGTCCTACTACTACTAGGTGTGCTAGATGCAAGGCTGTTCGATACTGGTTAGTGTTTTTTCATTTTGTTGATTTGATAATTTGGGTTGGTCTTAATGTAAAGATTTGTTTTTTATTTTTGTTTTTTGATTAATTTTTGTTAATTTGGATGTGGAGAGTGAATGTGAGTGTGCGTGAATGACATCTGAGTAGTGGAATTGAGGAATGGATCGAGAGAAATGTAGTAAACACAATGTAATAATAGAGAACAAGGATATCCCCTAAAAGCATATATTTTTAGGGACTGCTATACAAATCTTATTTTTTACGTTTACATTTCATATTATGTTACATTTGATCGATTGCTTGGTCATTAGAGCTTTTACCTGTGTGAACATGGGATAAATAAAAGGCGGTTTCACTTCAGTTGCATAAGCCCCTATACCTCTGCTCTAATAACACTAATTGCGTTGCTGGTAAATTTCAGGAAAATAATAAAGAAATTTTACGATCAATCAAAATTGAGAACAATGATTGAACATAGAAATCAAGCTTAATTGATCTTAGCCATGAGAGAGAGAAATACCTGATTGCACTTTCATTCGCGGCGAGTAGAGGATGGAGCTATTTTCTTTTCTATTCTTTTTTTTTTCGAGAAAATTGGGTTTTGTTCGTAACATAATAAAGGGGGTGATCGGCTAGTCCAAGGGGTAACTAGTAGATCAGGTTAAATGCTTGGTTTGATCATGACATGACATGGGTATACAAATAGCCCATATCACTTGGGCGAATGCTGAATTGCTGATACTTGGGTCCATGGCAAGGATATTATGTCCCTTAGAAAAATCTACCATGACCCCAATTAAAATTCCTTTATTAGCTATCACCATCTAAAATCCACCCATTCAATACCCACACCAATATCAACTTGAGTTTTTTGTTTTTGTTTTTGGGTAATTTGTTTCTTGGAAACTTGATAGCCCAGAGTAAGCATCGTGTCCATTTTAATAGTAACCAGACGGGACATCACTTTTAAAGTGATTTTCTTTTCCAAACCAGACAAGTGATCTAACAAGTGATGTAAAAAATTAAACCACATCACAAAATTTACATCACTTTTGAATGTGACATTGTTTACATTTCCAAAGTCACTTTCGAGAAAAATAACATTAAATTAAAACAAGATTACTCCAAACTAGTGACATCACTCTTGGAAAAAGTGATGTCAAATTTTATGTATAACATCATATTTTAAAAAGTGGTGTTAAAAAGTGTTGTCATAATATAAAATTGTTGTAGTAATTCAAAGCACAAATAATAACCAGAAAATTGGGTATAGGTACACAGACGCAATTTTTTTAAGTTTAGAGGAAATAGCAAACTATTTTTTTGTTTTTCCTCCATAAATCTGTCTCAAATTTCAAACTGACTTTTACAATTTTGACCTCTTTAATTAGTCCCAACTAAAAAAACCAACTACCAACAAAAAAAAACTACGTACTAAATTAGTTACCAAAAAAATAGTAGGTTAATCAAAATAACTAAAATTCATCCGAAATCTACAAAATTCCAATTAAAAGTGAGATAAATTTCTGGAGAGACCAAAACAATGTGGAAAGTATCAACTTAAAAAACGGATAAAATATATGTTGATTATAACTAATTTCAATACAACTTTAACAATTTAAAATACATATATGATAATTTTAAATAACATGTTTAAGCTTGATGTAATTCAAATTGTGAAAGGACAAATAATTTTTTTTTATAAGACAATTGTATTATTTGATTGCAGTACATCTTGGAGCAATACACACGCACCCTTGTTTGATGAGTGGCCTCAATTGACACACACACGCATTACAACCTCAAGACATTAGATTTTTGTATTATTTATTTGTGGAAGATATTGGCGATTACAAATAAAAGGGTAAAAAGGAAAAATAAGAAGTTTTAAAAACAGTTAATACACCCAAAAATGATGTGTTGCTAAAATTTGAGTAGAATCAAAAGATAATATTGGTCTTTCTCTAAACAAAACACGCTTAAAGAAAGTGTCTAGAGCCCAATTTCTAGAAATAATAACTAAGGTTCTACTCATACCACAAAACTAAACAATAATATCCAAAACATACTTGACCACCTAGTACCCTATCATGTATAGCATGACACTAAACTCCATCGTCATTCCCTTCACTTGTGCAATTAATTGCCCTGTACTGTAATCTCTTTCAACTTATTTAGCATTGTAACTATGAAATAGTTATAAATGTGATTGTTAACTATTGATTCTTTCATTATACATATACTAAAGAATAAGAAAATGTACTAGTAAAATAATAACTTGGTCTCCTTTCTTTTTTTTTCTTTTTCTTCTTGACTAAAATATTTGGACCGAATGAAATAGAGAGATTGAGAGAGAGAGAGTGTGTATGCATGTGACATGTGTGTTTCTTCACTACTCTGCTAGAATCAAAATCGTTATAGAAAGTTCAACATTTTCTTATGTGGGAAAAGGGTAGTTTCTATAATTGTGATAGTTTAGGCATTAAGTTAAGACTAAAATAAATAGACCGAATTAGTCTTGTTGTTACTTCTACATGCATGTGTGAACATTGTTGCACACCATTCCATTGTAGATCAACCTAACGAGCTATAGTACATATGTATTATACTATTTACAACCAATGCCACTAATTTTGACTTCATTATGAGGATTAGCTGAAAGAAATAATTTAGTCGACATCGACAAAGATATAGAGTCAATCAAACTTTCAGTTTAAAAAAAACAAAAACCTATGCTATATATAGTCGTTATAGCTACAGTTTGTTTTTATTTATATAAGAGTATTCTCAATGCAAGCAACAATTTGTTACTTCCACATAAACGCCACATAGAACTATTTCCCCTCATATCTACTTTGTTGGTGAAAAGCTACCAAAGATTGTGCAATACAAATGTGACTTTAAACTTCGGATGGGATGTTTCATTTATTCCGTATGTGAATGTAAAAAACGAAAAAAAATATAAAAAAAACACGTCGGATGGGATGTTAAAAAAAATGAGAAAAAACATGCGGGACGGAATGAAACATCTTGTCCGAAAAAAATACATGTACTTAAAGTTTATTGGTGAATTGCATGAAATATATTACATGTGATTATCATAATATATATTTTGCCTAGAGATGTGAAAAATGTACTTAATCATACTTGGGTTAAATAAATAAAAAATTGTGTTTTAATGAAGTAGGATTATTGCATGCAACTCGTTGCCTAATGGCATCTCTCTCTACAAACTACTATTAAAAGACAAAAAGGTGTATCCCAAGAACGTGGTGATCCATGGCGTTACAAATCCCACTTGCCAGTAATATGGGTTATGGATAAAATTGTAATTATAGTTTTCAAAGTCTCAAATAACCAGACATTTCCATCTGTATAACTTCATTATTAAGAAGAAAATACAACAATAACTTTTCACAACATGGCTATTTCAGTCAAAATATTTTAGTCTTAACGTAAAGCAGAAAACATCACGATTATAGAAACTAGCCTTTCGCACACAAGAAAAAAAATTTGAACTTTCAAACAATTTTGATTCCCTGACATTAGACAGTGGGAAGCAGATATTTGATACAACAAATGCGTAGAAAAACTCTATATAACCCTCTTTCTTCACCCCCACGTGGCCTGACTATAGTAAGTAGTAAATCAAGAAAAAAGAAAGAGGGTGCATCATACTGCAAACAAAACACTGAGGTAGAAAAAACTAATTAGCCCACAAGACAAGACATAGCAGAGAACAAATGCACACACACACTCTCTCTCTCTCTCATTCCAAGAAGGAAAAAAAAAAGCAAGAAACAAGACCAGGTTATTATTTTGAAATCCAACCTCGTTTCAGTTTATTTCATATACAATGCATGTGTTTATATCTTGTTGGTTTTTATTTTCCGAGAATAAATTAATCATCACTTGTTGTAATAGTATTCAATGAGTTAAAAAAATGAGTTTGGGTATGTGAAAAGAAACAAATGAGTAAAGAACTTAGCTCTTATATATTGGTTTTATCTAGCTTTGTGTGAAATGTAGGACTGGAATATGAATGTTGGATTGAAAGGTATATATGTATATAAAGTGGTTTTTATTTGGATTAAGATCGATAATATTACAATCATGTATTCTTTTAAGGATTACTAGTACATTTTCTTGATTCTTTAGTACGTTGTATAATGAAAGAATCACTAGCTAACAATCACATGTGTAGTTATTTGATAGTTATAATGATAAATAAGTTGAACAAGATTACAAGGTAATATAATTAATTGCACATTACAAGTCAAAGGAATGGGAGAGTTTAGCGTGATGTTAGGAGACTAGAGTATGTTTTGGTATTGTTTAGTTTTTGTTTAGTTTAGTCGGGCTCAATTAATCAACCCATGGGCTTTTCTAACTTCAAATTATAATCCATGGCCCAGCTCGTTACTGGTGTCGTTCACGTCTTTCTTTCAGTCTAAAATTTAGAAACGAGTTGTTTTGTGAAATTTTGGATCGGCAACTTAGAAACTTCTTGGAGAAGCAAAGCATATATAGTGTATACCATTGCCTTTGATCGTGCTTGAATTATTCATTTTTCCAAACAACATAAACAATAGGTGCAGTTTAGAGTCATCAGTATCTAACAGTTAGTTACTTTGAATGTTTGTACTTGCAGGTGCAAAATTGTTAACCAGTTATGGACGATGATGACGTGTCATATCCTTGGATCGAACCCTCTCAGTTTGATCTCATTGTTGTTGGGACAGGCTTACCTGAGTCTGTCGTCGCTGCTTCTTCTTCAGCCAATGGAAAATCCGTTCTCCATCTTGACATTTTTATGGAGGACATTTTTCCTCTCTCTGTCTTGATGAAATTTCTGATAATTCTTTCACATTCTTTGAGTGTTGATGCAGGCCATTTGTAGACAGCCATGTTGTGTACTAGCAAACTATTGAGAACATGCCTTGTGAGAACCACCCGACCCTGGAAAGAAAGAGAGCATTTTGCCTGCCCAACTTGATGCCTTCAATCTAATCTTATCCACCAGTGTAGAAAGAGCAACTTTATTAACTCTGCCTCTTAAGAGAATTTGAACACCAAGGTACTTCTCAGGGAGAGCCCCTTCTTGAATTCCAAGGAGATCAACTATATCTTCTCTTCTTCTGTTGTTCATGGGACTAAGAAAAATCTTACATTTGTCTCTGTTTATATATTGGCCAGCAAAATTCTGATACCTGTCTAGAAGCTCTAGCAGATTCTTAAGACATCTCTTGTTAGCATTAACAAATAAGAAAATGTATCTGCAAACATTAGATGTGAAGGACTAAAGTATTTTGCATGAGTTACCATCCTTTTTACTTTGCTAGTGACCGTGTACACACAACAAATTCAAGTTCCTGAACCTCCATGGTTGGAAGTGAAGCTGAGTCTGATCCCATCAACTATACTAGCAACAAACGAGTCCAGGATGAAGGTCTGAGCATTGCTCCTCTCTAGATCATAAAGAATTCGTCCATAAGTACTTCTCATCCAAGATAAACAAATCAACTTCGAGGTAGTGCTCATGGTCTTGAAGCCATGCAGATATTCAATTCTTGGAGCAGTGGACCTGTCAGAGGCTCAAAAAAAGAAGAAGAAGAAGAAACGTCAAAAACAAATAATAGAACACAACTATTTTTTTTGAAGAAAATTATTGGGTTAAGGAGACCCAAACCTATTATTAAAGATTCAATATCTTACATGGATTAGCCCCTGAGCATCCTCAGATTACATAGTTGTTTAACGTACTACGTAATGGTGGAATGTAAAAGAAATAAGGAGTACCCAAAAATAAGCATTGCAAGGTAGTCAGCAAGGCGGGTTGTTTCTCTGTAGCATGTGCACCGCCCTTGGGTATCTGAACTGGAAAGGATGAGTCAGAACAAACATTACAATTTCTCAGCTGTAGTTGGATACAACCTTCCAACCCAGCTTCGATAACCTTCAACTCCTACAGAATAACAGATCTAGTTGGGCTGTTACCACTATAGGCAAACACCACTCGGCGCTCATGATCCTAGCTGCACCACCGTATGCATCTGTATTTAGTTTAGTTGTGCCAATCTGATCAGGGCAATGTCATTGAACCAAGATAGGAATCTTAGTCATGTACCTCATCCCAATACCCAACCTGTCAAAAGTATCCTTGTGCTTAATGCTTTCAGGAACTTCTTTAACAAAGCTGAGTCTATGCTACTGTGAACGCCATTTGGCAGGAGCGAAATTGCAGAATTTTTCAAGGTAAATCAATGCCTCCCCAGCTGGTTATGGTGAAACTTCTTGAATCCAGGAGAACTATATAGAAAAATGTTATTAATGATAGATACAAAGCAGATGATACCTTCAGTTATTGTTTCTGTTTGTAACTACTAGAATAAAAATATTCAATGGCAAATTAACAGCATTATAACACCACACGAGAAAAATGAATCCTGACATAAACAGAGCACATGACAAGTTGCCAACCTATGATAGGTCGAATCACTGTTGTTCCTTATACCAAGTGAATGGAACAGTTGAAGCCTATGATAAGTCATTGTTATATTAGTTCGATAACAAGCGCAATGAGCATTTTTCTCAAGCCATGGCATTAAGCACACTGAATGAAACTATGGGCACAGGGGAAAGTACACCAGAGTCTCACCATACTTGAACCTTTCCAAGCAAATCACACATTCATCTTGGTCTGACGCTTTCCATCCAAGCTTTCCCCAACTGAACCTCATCGAGCTAACCTTCTTTGATCCATAATCCTCTGTACGAATGCCTAGTATCATCGAACATAAAGCCAAATCACGATCATCAGTTTTCATGCTCCCTCCTGCATTTGAACTGCAGTGAAAATGAGAAATATGAGAAATACTTAGTAACACATGGTGCAGGTTTCACATTCCGACCAGGTCCAACTACTGAAATTTAGCATGGTACCCACTGGTACTGCATGCTAAAAGTTACCTTAAACCGGATATAAGGTACACATGGCGATCCCCATCCAGAGGAATCAGCCCATTTTAGAATAAGTACTACATTTTTAGTTTTGCTAATGCATGCCTGAAGCCTCAACCTTCCATTTTACCTCTTGGATTCTAATTTCCAGTGAAAACTCAACCTTTTATGCAGTCTTTCTTTTGTTTCTCTAGCTGCAGCTTCAAGTTTATCTTCCCTGGAAGTTCTGGTTTGATGCGTTTCTTTGCTGGATTTTCATTTAAAAATCTGAGATCATATAAAATCTTTGAAACTCTAAGATAAAAGTTGAAATTTATGTTGAAGTACCAGTGAAGAATTTGAATTAAGATGAATCTCATGGTTACTTGTGTATAAGCAGAAGCGCGTCATCTTCCCCTGCCCAACTAGGCTATTTGAATCTGTCCATTTTCCTTGATGACACATTGGCACTGCCTTCTTTGAGCACATTCAACCCCAGGAAGCATTCCAGCCATTGGTAGACTCGAACCCGCCCCCCAAGAGAAAGGGAGCATAAGCAAGCTAAGGAGCAAAATAAATTGTAATGGAATTGTAAAGAACAAATACAGAGGTCAATATTTTATAATGCAGAAGATTACAAAGTTTCCTAAATACTAGAATATCCTATATTACAAATATTGAAATAACAACCAATGAAATCAAAGAGAATATCTCATTTATTCTCTAACACCTCCCCTCAAATTTTGGAGCGAAGGTATCCATCAAACCCAAAGCTTGACAATGGATGGCTTGAGCAATGAGGGTCCAACCGGCTTGGTGAACATATATGTTGTATGGTCTACCGATCGAACAAACGCAGGAACAATAACACTAGCTTTGACCTTCTCTCGTATAAAATGTATATCTACTTCAATATGTTTTGTTCGCTCATGAAGCATAGTACATAATCGGAAGCAAGCATTATGGCTGAGTTATTATCACATAACAAAAACCTAACTCATCATAGAATGAACCTAGCCAAATAAGCTCACAAATCCCCTGAGCCATCCTACGATATTCGGCCTCTGCAGAAGATCTAGAACTAACATTATGTTTCTTACTCTTCCAAGATATCAAGTGTGACCCAAAGAAAATGTGTGAACCCAGTTAGTACCCTTTAACTTCACACCTCCACTCTCCTTTGTCTCTTCTCAAAGATGAGACTCCCTCTCTTTTGAACCTTTCAACTGAACCCATTTAGGGCTGCCTACGTACCCCCTTTAAGGAGGATCAAGCTGTGCCGTAGTTCTCTCTCTCTCCACTCTTGGATTCTCCTCCTCTTTAGATGTCCTCTCCTCTGGTTGTCTCCTCAACCCCCTTTCTTTCTTCACCTTTCTCCTCTTTTATATATCTTCTAACCACCCCCTCTCTCTAACCGCTAACCGCTCCTTTATCCCACGATCTTCTTTCTAGTTCCACGACCACTAATTGTCCAACTATCTCTTGATATATCGCGGCTTTGTTATCGTACTCCGTATGCCCCCTTCACTATTCTCGCCTCCTTTTGGGTCATTGAAACCACATGCGGGTCCCTATGCCCCTCAGGATTCCGTTCCCTTACATGATTCATGATTTGGATCCGCGTGCTCCCTCTTTCTTCTACCTTATGCTGTCTCGATCCCGAAGACATGTCATCTTGATGGTCACGAATTAGGCCGATCTGGATGCCCCCCCGGGTCCGGTCGGCGAAGGCGGTGGACCCGAAGACCTTGACGTCCCCCCAGATCCGTACTTGAATTCCAAACCTTCGCAATATCATGGCGTGATCTCATAATTTTGTGTAATCCTCTAGCACTAGCTCTGTGCCATCTCGAATTATCTAATAGTTTGAATATGTCTCCATTTATATCATTCTGGCTCATATTGATATTTTCTCAGCTCATCTCTTGAAGTTTTCGCCCCTACTAGTTTAAGGGTGTGTCCAACCAACGCTTGTTTTGGACAAGAGGGTCCACGGATGGCTCCTTCCACTTGCTCCACTCATATAGCAAGGAATATACTCAGATGGCTTGCCCCCGGTTTGTTTTTCCACGGGCTTGAACTAGGCGGTGTCATCAACAGTGACTCGGTTTGCTCTCGCGTTACCGTTACTTGCCCCTGCTCTCCTTTATTGAACTCACTAGCATGTCCGCGATAATGTGTCTCAACCCAACCATCAACTCTCCTTCACATAACTCACTACTATCTCCGTGATCTGTCTCATCCCAGCCATCAACTCTCCTTCACATAGCTCACTACTATGTCCGTGATATGTCTCATCCCCGCCATCAACTCTCTTTCAAAGAACTCACTGCATAAGTTGATTCAGACATACAGTCCGCGAAGGGCTCATCCCCCCCGCTGTCTTTGATCAGCTGTGAAGCTTGTTAGGGCTGCCCCCAAGTTTGATTCGGACATCTAGTCCGCGAAGGGCTCATCCCCCCCGCTTTCTTTGATCAGCTGTGAAGCTTGTTAGGGTTGCCCCCAAGTTTGATTCGGACATCTAGTCCGCGAAGGGCTCATCCCCCCCGCTTTCTTTGATCAGCTGTGAAGCTTGTTAGGGTTGCCCCTAAGTTTGATTCGGACATCTAGTCTGCGAAGGGCTCATCCCCAGCTCGGCGGCTTATAAATTTCATTTTGCTTCAAGCTTGATTCGGACATCTGCGGTCCACGAAGGGCTCATCCCCGGCTCTGCGGCTTAGAAATTTCAATTTGCCCCTAAGTTTGATTCGGACATTTGCGGTCCACGAAGGGCTCATCCCCCCCGCTCTTTGGCTTAGAGGCAGCTCAATTTGCCCCTAAGTTTGATTCGGACATCTAGTCCACGAAGGGCTCATCCCCCCCGCTGTCTTTGGTCAGCTGTGAAGCCTGATGGAGGCAGCTCAGTTTGCCCCCACGTTATTTTCGTTCATAGCACAATACTCATTAAACAATTTGAAGAAGTATGCTCTCTATTTCATTGATACAACATTTAACACAAACTATCATTCCTCAGCTCACTTAGCAATATCTAAAAACAAGCTTCCTCTCTTTTAATTGAAAAACTAAACAAAAACTCCGAGGTTCCCCGTGTAGCTAGTATGGGGCTCGACTCTGGTCTTACTCAATGTTATAACATGCAATATACATTTAATGCAGATAGTAAACTCTTTGATGATACTATAGTGTATGCAAATAAGGTAGTAAATGAGGTGAGATGGATCCATCTCCTAATACCAGCTTAAACTCCGCTCGGTTCCACGGTACTGCAATTCTTTCTCTTTCTCTGCAACCTGAAACTTCATATTTGAGTTTTGCACATAGAACACGTGAGTTTTAATGAAAACATTCAGCAGAAGTGTATGTATACAAGAAATAACAACGATCATATGCTCGATACTATGTATAATCTATCTTATCCTGAGGTGTACGGCCATGTTACCCATCCGGGTCCGCGAACACCTAGAAAACTTAGCGCTACCAGGTCTGCGGAATATCACGAAGTTCGGGGATAACCCAACTCTATCCCCGAATATATCTCTACCAAAGATAGGGACAAGACTTGTCTGCCCCCAGTGCAACACTGGTCTACGACTGAGTCACCATTCGTCCGTCTATTATGTTCATGATAGCAAAATAAGAAGTTACTCGCCGCGGTATGTCTATGCCTCTCTTCTGTAATTATATTACCATTTATCTTACCATTCGTATTCGGATGCTCCAATTTGTCGATCTCAGTCTTAAACTCTGGATCTCCTCGTTCCTCTGCCTCGAAACAATGCATAACTCAGCAATCACTTCTTGATGTAGTAAAGCTTATTTCTAAAAGTAGGGTAGACACCATCAACACTATCGCGGCAATCGAGTTGACGTCTATTTGTTCCATATAATATCAGCTGTAGAAAGGACAGAGATTGACGGGGCCAAAATACCATCACTGATAAGCATACTAGTACCCAAGAGCACCGCTAGGAGTGGTAAAATGCGAGAACTGCGATGATTCCTGAAGTGCTATTTTACTAATAAGCTTGTTCTTGCTTCCTTCCAGAATTTTCAGAATTGTAAGCAGATAAGTTATCTTCTGCGGCACCGGAAGAGTTCAGAAGGCCCATCTGGGAGTCTCAGCAGAGTAGTGAGTACAAAGCAACTTCCATATATAACCATCCTACACGCTTACAAGAATGCTAAAGGTAATGAAGCGAACGGCCTCATGACCGATAGACAACCACCCATAATCAAAGAAAGTAATGCAAGGTCGAGGACTTTGCAAGAATTGAAGGTGACAATACAAACAAAGTAAAACATCATCAACAACAGGAAGCAAAATTCCAAGATAGAAATGCGAATAAGCCCGAACGAATCACTAAAGCGACTGCCGCCCTCCAATACTCGACTTCCAAGGAATTCCACTCAAAGTGGACAAAGATTTGTATACACTAATGATGAAACTCTTGAAGGTTTACAAGAAGATAAAAGTTACAGATCTTCTTTTAAAAAAGACAAGTTCTCTTCCAAACAACAAAAAGGAAATTAGAGACACATCTCTCCGCTGCAAGTTCCACAACAACTACGGCCTCACATAGGCATAACAGATGACTGCAGAATGTTGAAGCTCAAAGACATCTCCCCGGTTGTGCTTTACAGATAAGAACAACTAGAAGTTTACCACCCACATTACAACACAATATTCATCACAACAAAAATAGGACTTCATACAACTAAATGAGTCATGATTGATACTAAAAGTAGCATCAGTGTGCTGCCCACAAACTGCTACAATCAGATTAACCAGACTAGAGATATTAACATACCAGACGGTAATCCAATTACCGACTTGGATAACACACAAAGAACTCCGGTGCAAGGCAAAAGCAGTTGCACAAAAGATGAGAGATGGTCATGCGTGATGCCGATCACCGTGTAGAAGGACTTCACCGTGAAAACGCCTCTTTTAGACCACTTACAGCTCTGAAAATTATTTTCTTTGTTAAGAGACACGCTTTCACAGCAATATCGTTCAACGCAACTCCCAGTCATTACTTGGTCTTCTAAGATGAAGATTCCATTTGATTCTCTCCCCTTCTTCTAGCGCCAATCTCGGATACAAAAGGTTTCTTGGAGTAGAAGCCCGAAAACCCCGGTGGTAACCTTTCATACAATGAGGTGTCGCCCTTCCAATAATCCATCCATCCCGGCGGACTGGCTACCAACGCCTACACTGCGCAAGTAATTCCATCTATAAAGCAAGGAAGAGCACTCAAGATGCAATCACATACCGTGATCCATGAGATTGAGACACTTGTTTGGTCCATCACAGTTCAGTATTTTGCGTTGATCACCCATCTTACAAATGCATCTTTTACCAATTGCGATCAACTAGGAAGGCATTATTGGTTAAATAAGCGCCTATGGTGCGTGATCTCAAAACTCAATTACAAATGAAATAAACTAATACCCATCACTCCTAATGATCAAAAATCTCATTTTTTTTATCATTTGACAAGAGAAAACCCAATTTGGATAGTAAAATTGATGAAACATTTGCTCGGTGAGTACACACCTCCTCTTCCATACCATTTTCGCAATCCAATTCACTATTATTCCCTCTAAAACTGCTTAGAACCCAACCCAAAATGATTATCTTCACATCTCAAATCTTGTTTCCCTTCAAAGTCGATACCTTTCGGTGAAACCACCTCCTCATAGCCGGAAAATAGCTTAAACTAGTTTAGTAATATAAGTATTATTCTCGATAAGATGACAATGGATTGATTTTGTCTGGAAAGGAGCACCTTTCTCTGGTTTTTCAAATAGCGTTGGCGGCCACATTTTTTCTCACCCACCTCTTTCTACTCATCGGTCCCCACAGACGGCGCCATTTGTGTGAACCGGTTAGTACCCTTTAACTTCACACCTCCACTCTCCTCCTGTCTCTTCTCAAAGATGAGACTCCTCTCTTTGAACCTTTCTTATTTGAACCCATTTAGGGCTGCTCTTATTGCCCTTTTAGGGAGGATCAAGCTATGCCGTAGTTCTCTCTCTCTCCACTCTTGGATTCTCCTCCTCTTTAGATGTCCTCTCCTCTGGTTGTCTCCTCAACCCCCTTTCTTTCTTCACCTTTCTCCTCTTTTATATATCTTCTAACCACCCCCTCTCTCTAACCGCTAACCGCTCCTTTATCCCACGATATTCTTTCTAGTTCCATAACCACTAATTGTCCAAATATCTCTTGATATATCGCGGCTTTGTTATCGTACTCCCGTATGCCCCTTCACTATTCTGCCTCCCTTTGGGTCATTGAAACCACACTGGTCCCTATGCCCCTCCAGATTCCGTGCCCCTTACATGATTCGCGGACTGGATCACGTGCTCCCTCTTTCTTCTACCTTATGCTGTCTCGATCCCGAAGACATGTCATCTTGATGGTCACGAATTAGGCCGATACAGAAAATACATAAACCAGATGTTAAATTGGCAATTTAACAAAAGAAGGGTACTTAAATTAAATTTTGTCTCTAGACTCTAGTAGATCTCTAAACATACAAACTTGCCTTGTAACACTAAATATATATAACAATAACCATTTTAAGACACACACAAATTAGATCTTCAACCAACAACACAAAGGTATCACCACAAACACCTTAATAATTTAAAATTGAGAAGAAATCACAAGAAGTAATTTGAGATTCTGGCAGGCAAAAGCGGGGCCTGCCACTAATGTTTTAAAGCGACCTTTTTCTGAAAATCATTTTCATCGTTAGATACTTGTTTATTTTTCGCTTCTCAGCGCTTCAATCAAACTTCTGAAGTAGGAAAACAGTGAGTTCCACCTTCTCCTCAAAATTAATATTTATAGCAAACATCAGTACACTTGCTTAAGCGATAAGCCAGATGTCCAACCTCATCACCTTATTTTTTATGAGTGGTAAGGTGTTATGTTTTGCAAGTACATTCATAGTTGATGGGTACTGGTTTTTAGTTGTAGTTCATTGAGGTATTTGATTGTGGTTTAAAACATGTTGCACCAGCCACAAAAGCCTAAAACATAGACACATAGTGCTTAATAGAAATAGGACATATGTGGTGCGTGTGTTTCAAATATGATAAGATGATAAGTAAAGATGTAATTGCCATGCACATAATTTTTTTATTTTCGGGCCTCAATTTAATTAAAATATTGGAAAGATGAAACATAACAAACTTTTACAGGACCAAAAACATAATTTACCATTAAGGTGGAAAAAACAAATTAATTTTCTTTCTCAATCAGAAAAAAGAAATTAGAACGCCACCAATAATATAATTTGACTGTGTCTGGACATCAGCTAGGAAATAGCTTCCCCGTTCGAGGTTGGTGACTTTGGTAAGTCGAAAGGTCAAACAACGAATGCAAATTTGTTCACAATCTTCAGTTTCTTCATAGTTGTCGTACCAAAGCACTATAAACTTTCCATTTCCCAAGTGTAGAACACGTCCATCGTCAAGTTCAGACAACCATTTCTGTTCAGTTAAATCGTAAGCAAACACATCACCCATGTAATAAGTAAACATTACATCATCAACAATGGGGTTTCTGGTACCCAATGTTTTGGTATGTAAAGAGCAGTGGAAATTTGAGTCCAATACCGGTTCTTCACGTTGAAACAGACTAAGCAATTAGTCTGATACAGAAAGATCTCATCCCCGTTAGCAACAACAGCCGAAAGAATGGCATCGGTGCGAACTGTGGCCTCTTGAGGAGGATCAGGAAGGGAAGCGGATGTGTTAAAATTTGGGTCAAAAACCTCAGCCCAGGGTTCTGGATTCAAAAAATTAGACCCAAACACATAGATTTGCCCATGTTTAACAACTAGCGCAGAGTCGCACCTTTTGGCAAGCAAATGCCCGTCCTCCTTTCGCCATTCAAAATTTCCATTGCCATTGCCTTTATTAGTATCAAACGAGAATACATCAGAAGCCTCATAATTAGGATCTTTATGATCTCCACGAGTAATACCACCCATCATAAAGATCTTGGACCCAAGTGCGACGATGCATTATTTCTACGGATTTCAGGGTAAAGAATTGTGCAAACCGGAGTCAAAAGAGTGCTATGTTAGGGATCTATCCCAACCAACACGACGAATTTAGAATCTAGAAAACTGAGAAGAAAGAAACAAAGAAGAGGAACACACAGATATACGTGGTTAGGCAATTGCCTTAATCCCCAAGCGCACCACACTTCACTATTATCAAGAAGTAGTTACAAACACTAATATATCTCTTTCAATCAATCTCACACAGAGCACTCACAAAATAGCTCACCAAATTTGTAATCTATGCTCTCAAGTTTCTCTCTAATGTGTGATTCTAAAACTCTAAGGATCGGATGGGGTTCCATTTATAGACTCCCATCTAATACAAGTCCTAAAGCAAAAAGGAAACTAAAACTAATTGAGATAAGGATAATGTGTAGTAGTTGGCTATGATAACCAACTCCACCTAAGACTCATTACTTTACTTAAATTTAGATAATGTAAGATAATCAAAAATCATTTCGCCTTTTTAGTCGGAACCTTGGGTGGTTTTCGGAAAAATATAGCGAAAAAAATTATTCTTAGAGTCGAGACTAAGAGGAATGTATAAACCAAAGCTTCCATAAATTGATCGCGTGGTTTACAATTATAACTTCCCACACTGTTCATTTGGGATCATCTCCAGATTAAGAAAAGACAAGAGTCAAAGAAAGAGCGTGATTCAAATCAAGATTTCTCTGCGGGACTCTATGTCAAAGTTAAATAAAAATAAATCTAATGGAGGCTTAAAAAATACAAGAGCAATGTTGTATCGGACTACTGTCTCCTTGTAGTTGGATCTCCAAGTTTTTGGAAAGCTCCAAATTCCACTTGAGCATCCAAATGCAGGTCAATACCAAAGAAAACATCTACGAGAGCGAGGGTTCTAGCACCATGCCAAATGTGTCCGAAAAAGAAGAGCAAAACAAACGAAGCATGTCTAAAAGTGAACCAACCACTTTCGGACCGCTACGAAAAACACCATGGAGTTCAAAAATAGCGATCTAATTCAAAAAATTTCCCCATTGAGCACGCTCCTAGCATATTTTTTTTCACGATGGCGGGATCACTATAATCGACTTCATCGAGTTCGCCTCCATAGAATTCAACAGTTACTCCTACTTGTTTGACACTATACTTTGATTTTGCCCTTCTAAAAGGAACATCGGCTCTTACAATTCCATCTCCGTCTACCAAAACTACTGGAAATGTTTCAAAAAGTTGGCATCTGTTTTTACAAAAGCTCACGCCCTTCTTTATCTCTAAAGACGGGATGTCCTAACCATCCAACAGCTATTCCATCCCCGTTGTCCATTGAGCCCGCTCGAAACAATCCCCCTTTTGCTGGATTATTGCCAATGTAATCAGAAAAAGCTAATTTTTTGAGAATTTTAAACCAAGCTTCTAATAAACTCTGATTTTCGGCTAGTCCGGCACTAATCCTTCTTCAATATATTTCTTGCTGGAAGTATCCTTGATCCCATTGATAACGAGTCGGACCAAATAATTCGATCGGGGTAGTTCTTTGAGCCATACCACATAGTTCCAAAGAACAACAAAAGCTACAAAAGACAAACGACAATAGTCTTTGGAAAGGACGGTTTCAATATTACCCATATCGTAATCCTTTGTATAAACGTTAGCGGGCAGATTACTAAGATGGAATAGGCCAGCTAATATGCCCAACGCATACCTACTTTTTGCAATATGATGAGAGGCTATTCCTCCGAAACAAAAGGATCAAAACCTTCTACTTCCACGCAGGATTTACTGATTGTACTTTTCCGGTTAATCCATAAGGATCGAGACCCATATTCCAGGACCATACAAACCTATTACATGAAATGCACCAAACCCAAAGCAAGCTAACCCTAAGAGAAATAAATGAATTCCAAAGATCTTGGGCAAATCCAAAGAGGGTTTGCACTCAGACGCTCATCGAGAATATTTCTAGATCCCAATATACCCAATGCTAGATAGCGGCCAAGAAGCACAAACCGAGAAAACAAAATATGTGCCCCGCCACACCTTCATAACTCCAAATACTCGGATTCGTTATAGCCCCTCCTGTAATACTCCAGCTGCCCCACGAATTGGTTATCCTAAACGAGTCATGAAGGGTATAATGAACATACCTTGTCTCCACATTGGATCAAGGATGGGGTCAGAGGGATCAAAAACTGCTAATTCGAGCCATCGAACCGGCCCAACCAGAAACGAGAGCTGTATGCATTATATGTACGGAAAGCAACCGACCGGGATCATTCAATACGACGGTATGAACATGATACCAAGGCAAACCCATGGAAATACCCCTTTATCAAAGAAAAAAAGACACTATGTAACTTTATCGCATTGGAAAAGACTATGTTATGGACCTCTCCCTTTTCGATTGGATTATTTTGAATGGGGGTTAATATTAATTTAATTCCATTTCGTTGGTAATAATGGAACAATTATGTTCGTAGGAACAAAGATAAGCAGATCTATTCTATACCCAATAAGTACCAATACGCTAATGGGGGTTGGTCCCATTTTCTATGAGCGAATGCATCGATGCTTGTTCATCATTCGAACGGCTGACCCATTAAGTAATAATTTTCCTTTATTCATTTCATCTTACTCTATGAACTTTCCAATCTAGGGGTAAAATATGACATTACGTTTCTACATCAAAGTAAAATATAGTACTTAAATCCCCTTTCTTTTCAGTTGATGCCTATTGGTGTTCCAAAAGTACCTTTTCGGAGTCCTGGAGAGAAAGATGCAATTTGGATTGACATATAGTGCGACTTGTCAGACATATTGGGCCATATGGGATTTTCCCATTCTCTCTCCCGATCGAGATACCCTCCGTTTCGCCCAAAAAAGATTGCTTGAACCATCAATAATTTGGAGCATGAAGTCCTATTGGTGTTCCAAGGTATTCATTGAATGTGGCGGGAATGACCCAAGGTATTCATTGAATATGACATAAATGACCTGTTAGTGTTATGATGGATATTCAATTCCTTGAATGTGGCGGAAATGACCCAAGATATTCATTGAATGTGCCATGAATGACCTGTTAGTGTTATGATGGGTATTCAATTCCTTGAATGTGGCGAAAATGACCCAAGGTATTCATTGAATCCTACCTAATGACTGTTAGTGTTAGTATGGGTATTCCTTGAATGTGGCAAAAATAACCCAAGGTATTCATTGAATGTGACATGAATGACCTGTTAGTGTTATGATGGATATTCTTTGAATGTGGTGGGAATGACCTAAGGTATTCATTGAATATGTCATGAATGATCTGTTAGTGTTATGATAAGTGGTATTCCCCGAATATGTGGGACAAACCATGTTTTATCAATTAGATTTCAATGTCTTAAATGAGGTTTGACTATAAATTGAAATTTGACTGGCTTAAAGGTAAGATGTATCAAACTCATATTTAATTAAGTTATCATATGTGTAATTAATAAGTAGATTGTAATTGGTATTTATGTTGTGAGTTATTTTGGAAAGTGAAAAATGATGAAATTTGGGGATTGAGATTTGAGTTATTTTGGGGATTTGAGTTATTTACTATTATATGAGATTTCTTGGAAATGTATATTGGGATTGAAATCTTACTTGGGAAGAAACTACATGCCGTTTTGAGAAAATAGAACTAAATTGTCTTCCAAGTTGAAATGATTGTAATAGTATATTTCTTGATTTAAAAGATTGGGCATACTGTTATACTATTTTGTATTTAGTCTTATTTTATACCAAGCAAATTCAATTTCTTGACCTATGTTTGCTTTCTTTTGCATCGTGGGTGTGTTCTTGAAAACATAGATGGTATAATGCAGTGGATAAAGACGCTTGATTTGGATTCGGTCTTGGAGTCTTTCTGGTTTAAGTTTTCTAGAGTGTACAGTTTGTTTTGATACAGATGTAATAAGGTTGGTTAGTAATTCTTGAATTCGTGAATAAAGAGTTGTTCTTTTGATATAGTTTGATCTCAGATTTTTAATGTTGTGTAAGAGAATGTGTTATTAGGGTTTCGCTTCATCCTGGGTTTTCAGATGATTGAATAAGGTGTTGATTGAGATATTTATATCTTGAATAATTTCCTATTTTAATTTTTTGGAAATTTGGGGGTGTGACAATACTACTATTTACAAGTAATATTGCCACTAATTTTGACTTCACCCTGAGGATTAGCTGAAAGAAATAAATTTAATTGACATCGGCAAAGATATAGAGTCAAACTTTTCAGTTAAAAAAAAGACAAAAACCTACGCTATATATAGTCGTAGCTCCATTTTGTTTTTCTTCATATAAGAGCAATCTCAATATAATGCAAGTAGCAATTTGTTACCTCTAGATAAACGCCACATAGAACTATTTCCCCTCATAGCTACTTTGTTGGTGAAAAACTACCAAAAGTTGTACAATATAAATGTGACTTTAAACTTTGGACGGGATGTTTCATTCATTCCGTATGTGAATGTAAAAAAATAAAAAAATAAAAAATCGAAAAAACACATCAGATGGGATGTTAAAAAAATGCGAAAAAACATGCGGGATGGAATAAAACATCCCGTCACGAAAAAAAATCGAAAAAAACACGATACAGAATAAAAAGTTTCGTTTGAAGTTCACAACTCAGTAGCTATGTGGGTAGCAAGTGCATACTCTCATTGTTACATAGTGAAGAGCTACGTCTATAGTCACCATTGCATTGCACCATTGTTTTTTGGCTCATAAGAGTGACAATGCAAGTTACTATTTCCCTTCAAATTCACCTGCATTGGGAATATATGCTCTAAGGAGGTCATCTGATTTTACAATGGATACCACGAAATAGTTCTTATTTTTTTCGACAATCAGCAATACCAGGGAGTATATATTTGCATTGACACCTGAAATAGTTCTTATTTGCATTAACTGATACACTTAAAGTTTATTGGTGAATTGCATGAAATATATTACGTGTGATTATATATATTTTGCCTAGAAATGTGAAAAATGCACTTAATCATACTTGGGTTAAATAAAAAACAATTGTGTTTTAGTGAAGTAGGATTATTGAATGCAACTCAGCTCGTTGCCTAATGGCATCTCTCTCCACAAACCATTATTACAAGACAAAAATGTATAGCCCAAGAACGTGGTGATCCATGTCGTTACAAATCCCACTTGCCAGTAATATAGATTAAGGATAAAATTGTAATTCTAGTTTTCAAAGTCTGAAATAATCCGACATTTCCATTTGTATACCTTCATAGGTCAAGAAGAAAATACAACATATTTAATTTCCTTTATCGAAAAAAAAAAATTCTAATGATTTTCCCATTTTGATCTTTTTGCAGTGGTATTATTATCCTTTTGCTATTGATGAGTTGATTTCATTCTCTTTCTTGAGTTTTAGTATTTAGTATAGAAGGTATTTTAGTTTATTTCTTTGTTTATTATACTATTTATGTGAAATATTGCTCGAAATTTTGGTATTTGTATGAAAATATGCAATTTTTTAAATTCATGAGTGGTCAATTGAAATAATATATGCGTGCTTGAATTGTGTAGGTATATTTGTCAGCCATGGATGAGAATGATACTCCCGTAGCTAGTAGTGCTGATGTTATAAGTCATAAGAAGCAAAACTCTAGTCCAGTAGCTAATAATGACGATGAAGTTATAAGTCAGAAGAAGCAGAAAACAGGTCTAAAATTTGGGTTAGTTGGACACCATGGACCTTCCTATGGAATCACTTTGCCAAACAACTATCAGAGGGAACCAACAAATATAGTGGCACAGGTATTTGCAACTATTGTCATAAACCGGTTACTGCACCTTCATCTCATGGAACCAAAAAATTATGGAATCATCTTAAGAAATGTAGAGAGTTTCCTTGTTATGAAGGAGACAAAACTCAAACAACACTTACTTTTAAACAAGGCCAGCCTTCTAATTGGAGGTTTAACCAAGAAAAGTGTCGCAAAGCCCTTGCAGTAATGGTAATTGTCGATGAACTCCCTTTTAGTTTTGTAGAATATGAAGGTTTTAGGTTGTTTTGTGAAGAAACTCAGCCTAAGTTTCATGTGGTTGGTAGAACAGCCATAACTAAGGATTGCTTAAAGTTGTTTTATGAAGAAAGAATCAAATTGAAAGTGTACGTGTATGAAGTTGGTGCCTTCTAGGGTATGCATCACAACAGATTTATGGACTTCGATTCAAAATCTAGGGTATATGGTCTTAACCGCTCACTTTATTGACAAAGAGTGGAAGCTTCACAAAAGGATTATATATCAATTTTCGAGAGCTTCCACACCCACACACTGGTGACGCCATTGCCAAGGCTATAGAGGGGTGTCTATTAGAGTGGGGTATAAAATATGTAATGACCATCACACTTGATAATGCAAAAAATAATGATTCATGTGTTGAGGACTTGAAAAGAAGATTGAACAAGAGAAATGGGTTGTTGTTTGGTGGTGAGTTCTTTCATGTGAGGTGTTTTGCGCATGTTATTATTCTTGTCGTTGGTGATGGAATTGAGGAGGTTAAAGATACAATCATACGCCTTCGTCGAAGTGTCAAGTATGTGAGGAGTAGTCCTTCACACTTGCAAGTGTTTAGACAGTGTTGTGTAGAGGAGATGATTACTTCTAAAAAGTCATTGTGTTTAGATGTCAAAACAAGATGGAATTCGACCTATTTAATGATAGATGTCGGCTAGGGCTGACAATGGGTTGGATCGGTGTGGATATATGCAAATCTAAAACCGATCCGTTTTTCAACAATACAGACCCAAAACCGGACCCGACTCGAACGGATATTTGAGTTAGAGAACTAAGGATTACTTAAAATTGTTTTATGAAGAAAGAATCAAGTTGAAAGTGTACGTGTATGAAGTTGGTGCCTTCTAGGATATGCATCACAACAGATTTATGGACTTCAATCCAAAATCTGAGGTATATGGTCTTAACCGCTCACTTTATTGACAAAGAGTGGAAGCTTTCACAAAAGATTATATATCAATTTCGAGAGCTTCCACACCCACACACCGGTGACGCCATTGCCAAGGCTATAGGAGATGATTACTTCTAAAAAGTCATTGTGTTTAGATGTCAAAACAAGATGGAATTCGACCTATTTAATGATAGATGTCGGCTAGGGCTGACAATGGGTTGAATCGGTCTGGATATATGCAAATCCAAAACCGATCCGCTTTTCAACAATACAGACCCAAAACCGGACCCGACCTGAACATATATTTGAGTTAGAGAACCAAAACCGAACCGAAAACTTTTTTTTGATTCCGGATCCAATCCGTTCTGAACCAATAAGCTCAATTTCAACCCGGTGTATCGAGTTTTTTATAATTGGATCCTAATTTTCGTTATATAAATATTAAATATTTTTTTTTTGCTAAATACAAAAATAAGGTACACAAATCCAAAAGACATAATAAATGATTTGAAATCCAAATTTGTAAGGGAGGATTTTCCTTTAGATAGAAACTATATTTTTATTATGTAAAAAACATATCGTAATATTACATATGTATTTTGTATATCTTATTTTGAAACTTTAAATATAGCAATGTTGCGGTAATAGAAATATATGGTGGAGGAAAATTAGGAAGAATAAGACTAGAGATTTTAATCGGATTAGGCCTATAATGGTTCGGTACATACTTAATCCAGAACCAATCCAATAAGAGTCTGGTTCTGATTTTTAAGATCCAGAACCGATCCAATATGCTAACTAATTGTTCCGCACCGCTTTTTATTGGTTAGGGACCGGATCGTGTATCGGTTCTTACCGACCCATTTCAGCCCTAGATGCCGCGAATGGATTTTGAAAAGGTTTTGATGAGTGTGATCCAAATTATAGATTTGATTGTAATCTAAATAAGCAGAGGCGTAATAGGGGATATTGATTGGATGAAACTAAAAGCTTTGCACACTTTCTTGAAAAAATTTATGATCTAACAAAACGTGTTTCCAATTCCCAATATATTACTTTTAACATGTATTTTGATGTGTTCTAACACTTATTTTGATGAGTTAACACAATTTAAAATATCTCATCATGGATCATTTAGCTAAGCCCAAGAACGTGGTGATCCATGGCGTTCCAAATCCTACTTGGCAGTAATATGGATTAGGGATAAAATTATAATTCTAGTTTTCAAAGTCTCAAATAACCCGACATTTCCATTTGTATACTTTCATTGTCAAGGAGAAAATACAATAATAACTTTTCACAACAGGGCTATTTCAGTCCAAATACTTTAGTCCCACAGAAGAAAAAAAAATTGAACTTTCTCACGATTTTGATTCCCTGACCCACCAGCTAGTGGGAAGCAGATATTTGATACAGCAAAGGCATAGCAAATATTCTATATAACCCTCTTTCTTCACCACCACGTGGCCTAACTTTACAGTAAGTAGTAAATCAAGATGAAAAGAAAGAGGGTGCATCATTCTGCAACAAAACACTCAGTAGCAAAAACTAATTAGCCCACCGCTCTATTTCATTTAAGACAAAGCAGACTCACTCTCTCTTTCATTCCAAGAAGAAGAAAAAAAACCAGGTTATTATTTTGAAACCCAAGCTCGTTTCAGTTTATTTCATATACAATGCATGTGTTTATATCTTGTTGGTGTTATTTGCCGAGAATAAATTAATCATCACTTGTCGTAATAGTATTCAATGAGCTGAAAAAATGAGCTTGGGTATGTAAAAAGAAACAAATAAGTAACGAACTTAGCTCTTATATATTGGTTTTATCTTTTATTGTGGTTGATTGTGCTGCTAATGAGTAGTGAGTTTGGGTATGTAAAAAGAAACAAATAAGTAATGAGTTTAGTTTTTGTTGGTTGAGTAGAAACTTATTTATTATTTGTGCTCTGAATCTTTTATTGTGGTTGATTGTACTGACAATGAGTAGTGTTCTTGTTTTTGGTTTATTGATTGTCTGTTGTCTTATCTATTTGAAGAAGACAAGAACTCGAGAAGGAGAATCATGGTGATGTTTTCGTATGGCTATGTTAGAAAGAAACCAAGTCATTATGCTGTTAATCTCTTTGGGACCGGTTTGGGCATACTTCTTGGATATCAAATAAGTTCTTATGCTTTTCGTGGTCTAACTGATGAGAGATCGGCGATGATTGTCAATGTTATAGCAGCATTTATTGTAGCTTTAATTGGGTTCTTTCTGTCGAGGAGGCTCTTAAGAAATATGCTCAGGTCTTTGGTAAACCTGTGCAGCTTCTCTAACAATGAAAGTTGGGTGGTTACTTGCCTTATCTATGGGTTGATGTGTATACTGCTGTTATACCAATATACATTTTGCTATGGGCTGCTTCTCTTGTTGTATGTGGGTTGATTTCTATTGTTGCATCGAATGGGATAGGGATGATAGTGGTTTCATTGATGGAATAATAGTAGCATATTTTGGGATTGCAAATGCTGAAAATGCAGATTTCAGTGTTGCCATCGTTATTTTTATCGTTCTACTTCAAGGTACTTCCTATGTTGGTTCTTATTTATTATTTTCATGTTATCATTCTGAGTTTTTTGCTCACTAGAAGCATACATATTCACTTTTGCAGTTCACAGAAACAATATTGAGAGATATTCTGCTTTGGTTCAACGTTACATACTTGGAGCAGGATGAGGGCGTACCTAATGCAGAAACCGATAGATGGTAAGAGTCTAAGAGACTAGTGTTTTATTATTATGTATGTGGTTTACTGAATCTTTATATTGCTGTTGTTGATATTTGTGTGTTGGGCTGTATTTTGTTGAATCTATGTGAGTTGTTCACTTAATCTCTAATACCGGCCTGTGAATGTAAGAGGAGTATCTCTCCTGGTGGGCATGGATGCCTTTTAATGTCCCTTTCTATCCTTTTAAGCTCTACATCATCAGTGTTTTGTACTCAGATTGTTAACTCAAGTTACCCTTAGATTTGAGACTTTTGAGCAAATTATCATATCAATACAAGCTCCCCTCATATGCATCGAATATATTAAATATTTTTTATTGTTTTGTTTATTTTTAAAACAGAGTTACATCCGTCTATCCATCTATCAGATTTTGTTAGCTTTAATAAAAGCTGCCAAAGTGAATTTATGGAACAACTTGAACTGTTAAGACCTGCACAAATTGCTTCATAAAATCAATTTGGAAAAAAAGCTAAAAATTCAAGTTTTAATTTGGGGTGGAACCTGTCCTAGGGCAGCACTAAAGCCTGTTGTTGGTGCACTGCCCCTGCAGCCGACAACCTGCAGTTCTTTGCCCTCGTAGCCTGCTCCTGCTGCTGCACTGCCACTGGGGGAGTTGCACACTTGCACCCTTTTCTGTTTCTCTTGTTGTAGCGACTAATTTTTATTTAAGAACTCGGCAACAAGTTTTCCGCTCATGGTGTTACTGGTCTATGCTTCTGATGGGCTGTATGCATTTAATAGTTTATTGTTCTAGTCGCTTTAGTTTTAGTTCTTTCCTTGGATACCCAGACCTTTGTCTTCAGTCTGTGCCCCCCCTCTGGTAGGAGGATATCACCCTCCAACTAGCAAATTATGAAATCCCTTTAATAGATAGATCCAATGCAAGATATTTCCATGTTATTATGGAAAAGTTTTCCCCCCTTTTGGAAAATAAAACCGTAAATACAGTAATGTTTTAGTAGATGGAGGATCAATAGGTGAAAGTAATCATCTTATATTCTGCATGCAGAAAATAGAAACAGTCGTGGTCAGGTGGAAAATAATGTTCTAAATTTCCAGTCACTGTCACCTATGGGATAAGGCATATTTCACTAAGAGCTCCGGAACATTATTTTCCAGCCTTCTGCCCGTGTCTGTGATTTCTGCATCCTCATTTGTAATTATTTACCCTGTTTTTTCTTGTTGAATAGTTAAGTTTGGTTCATGTAATGGTGACATTAGTGGTATTTTGTGTGCTGTTCCTGCAGGAAGGAATAACCTGGGTGAAGATGATGAGAGAGAGAGATGCAGATGCATAGAGGTAGTTTTTGCAGATAGAATTGATGCCGAAGAAAAATATCTAGGGTTGCAAGAAGCTTTCAAACCAATTTATTGTTCAAATTATGAGGGATCTTGACCTTGGTACAATACTTTGGTACTCAGATTATTAGGGATTACAATACTTTGAATTACATTCTCTACTTCTGAAATATGAAAGAAGTATTTTGGCCAGATAGCCATAAATGTTGCAGAGTAGTTTAATGTGACTAATGAAATACAGAACAGAGCCGTCAGAGCGAATGTAATGGTGTGTTTAATTCTTACGGTGGGAATTGGAAAATTCCTATGGAAACCCGTAAATATCATGAGGATGCAGGGGAAGTTATGCCAACCTTCATGAGCTTTCCTGAAGAATTATTCTGCCGGCTCATATTTCGTGTTTTAAATTTAAAAGTGAGTTTCCCAGGGGAATCAAACTCGACCTAAGATTAAGAAGTTCAACTAAAGTCAGATAGAAAGCTGCCCCAAGATCGTATCTGGTGTATTGTATAATAGAGGCTGAAGAGTCGGGCTTTAGACTAGTCTTTCGCCCAACTAAGACAAATCAATTAGCATATACCAAAGAAAAGTGCACATTATAATATATGTTTGTGAAAGATCTACCCAGAGGCTTCAGTTAAAAAAGGTTGACCATATAACAGTGCTAACAAAGGAAAACAAATACTGTTGGTAAGTTGGAATTCCTCGTGAGAACTACATCGACCATCATGCAACTGAGTCAGGTTGGTCACCGTGTACCTTCACACGGCATATGCAAGTTCCAGAAACTCCATGGTTGGAATCAACATTAAGACGGATCCTATCAACTAAACTAGGAACAAATGTTTGAGCATTGCGTCTCTCGAGATCATAAAGAAATTCGGCCAACAAGTACTTCTCCTCCAAGGCAGACAAATCAACATCATGCTCTTGATGCCACGCAGATACGCGAAACGTCTTTGGAGCAGTAGACCTGACAGAGGCTACCTAATATATTAGGTAGTAAAAGAGCAAATATAAGAAATTAGCATAAGCGCGCGTCCAAAACAATTACAAAGAAAGCAATTGTAAGACAAAATAGATGATAGCTTTATTTTGTTGTTGCTCACTTAAATAATGGTAACTACTAGAAGAACCTGTAACACCAACCTGCGACGACGGCATTATAACACCACACATTACAACCTATCATAGGTCGAATCACGGCTGTTTCTTAATTAATGAATGGAACAGATACTATATGCTCTGTTATTTAGTATAACTGGTGCCTAGTAGGAGGGACTAATCAAAAGAAATCGTTCTACTACAAAAAAGCCAAAATGCTCAGACTTGCCTCTTTATTACCTTGCCTCTTTATTACCTTATGAAGGTGGAACATTCTTGTTCAAATGACCAAAAATAAATTCTTATGTTATGTAGGTGCATATCTAAGATATCAACAAACAGGTTCAAAAGCTTAAAGCTTATGAAACAGATGGAGGCCAATCAGATTTTCTTTTTCTTTTTATATTTTTTTTATGGCAAGTGAATCTCCAACCAATAAGGATTGGAAGGGCTGTCAAGAAGCACCTCAAATGCAAAGGCCATTGCCTGCTGCCTTACCATGAAAACTCAAAACAGAAGTATACTGGAAGAGCTTATAGATTGCAAATTGTTTCGAAGTTAATTTAGTCCCCTTCATAAAGGGCAACTATCGTCCGACTTGGATATTTTAGGCGTTGTCATGGACTTGAATATATATGTCTAGTTTGTGGTTTGGATATCCCAAATTGATTTTAAAAAACACACAAAAAGTGAAAGTTAGTTGCACTTTTTGATCGAAAATCCCATGGACTTGAAAAATATAACTTTTGGTAGGGTTAGAGACATGTTTTGATCGAAAATCCCATAGACTTCAAACAGTGTTATATGTCTAGATTGGTAACGCTACATGAAACATATTAATAGGAACTACTGAACTACCGGTTATAACTTAGGTAACGCGACTAACTAACCCGTACATAACAGGGCAATTAATAAACAGAATATCAGATGTATATCCAAGGCCATGCAAGGCGCAAATGCACCAAAACAAGATTGTAAGTTTTAAATGCAGACAAGAGACAAATGACAAAACAAAACCAAAATGCTAATATAGTATGTTTATGAGAACAGAACATCAATTATAACATGATAATAACGAAGCAAGAAAGAGGTACCTTTATAACAAAATGCTCCAAGGTAATAGATTCAGGAATAACTGGTGTGCCTACTCGGATGTCGACAAAGCCACCACTCCCTTTCATACAAAAACACTCATTAGGGTCTCCGGAACTTGTCTCCAAAATCTTTCGTGGGTCAGTAAATAAAATGCCCTTCTGAATAGTGTCCCTATCAGAAAACCACCGTTCTGAATGCGCAACTACCATACCACCACTGGAGACAGACGCATAGTCCCCGCCTTGAAATTTTTCCATCATTCCTCCAATAACCTCTCCAATAACCTCTAATGAAGAGGCCTGAATTTCATCATGTGTCATACCACTATCATTCATGAACCCAGTATTACTATGCCAAACGTTGTAGTTTCCATCAGTTGTTAAAAACTTCTCCAAAAGAGATTCTAGAAACAGACATCTCTTTCGAATTTGTTCCAATTCAATTTCTAAACTACCAACATTATCTTGAGTTAGTTTCATACTTTTTTGCAAATTTTTAATAAAACACTCGTCCGAGGAAACTTGACATATATCAGGAATTTCAGATGATAATAATTTGTACTGTTCACAGTAATAAACAAATGTGAAGCATATAAAACCTAAAACTGCGAGAACCAAGAGAAACTTGAGGGAAACCAAAGTGTAGTGCCTCCATCTGGGTTTTCGATCATGTGCGTTGAATATAAAACGATGCAATAAAGCATGAAGGCCCCTATTTTCATTAAAATCTTCAGAGTCAGCCTGATACTGTTTCCGCCTCCTTTCATCAGCAGCCGTTTTAGCCTCAATTAATTTACAACGATCACAAGTTGAAGAGGTTGTCTTGTTGGTTGTCATGGCGCGCGTTTGTTTTCCTCAAAATCTTTTCGATGCTATACTTTTTATCTTCTTGTTGGAACTTCAGAACCAGAAAATATGAAAATATGTGAACAAAATTTAAGAGTCCGACTTGAGTACGAAGTTAAAAATCTTTACTTTTATCCTTACATATATTATAGTTATACCCTTCAATTGAGGAATTGTTTCTAAAGTTTCCACGTGTCACGGCTAATTAAGAAAAAGTAAGAGATAAAATGGGAAACAAATATTTATCTTTATCCTTAGATATATATTATAGATATACCCTCACATTATAGATATATCCGACTCCAGTTTTTCCTAAACTCTATTACTATATCCTTAGATATATATCTATATCTATATCTTAATATTAAAGCTCCTACATGGGTATTTTTCGAGCTCTATTAAAATTCTACATTAAATCGTAAATTTCTCTCATATTTGAAAAACGAGAATATTTCTTCTTAGAACTGGAATTCATCTCCTACTATAATAGGAATTCGTCTCCTATTAAAACAAATTCTAACACTTCTAATTAAAACTGGGAATTTCTCCCTATTGAAAAGGGAAAATCTAGCCTATCTAATTAAAACATGAATTATTCTCCTATTAAAACAGGATATCTCTCCCAATTGAAAAAACGGGTTTTTAAAATTTAATTAAAACTTCATTTAAAACAATTTGTTATAAAATTAAAACGGTAGTCCCAATTTTCTAAAAAAAAGTAAATGTTTTCAAAAGAGCTGGTGCGTATAAGCTCCCACAAGGGGTATTTTTCAAGCTCTATTAAAATTCCACGTTATCAACTTAATAATTAACTTAAAACAGGGAAACTCTTTTCCTTTTAGAATCCAACTTCAAACGGGAATCTCCTTTCCTTTTAAAATCAAAACTCAAATAGTAGCATAAAAACTCTTTATTTTCAAATTAAAATGGGATTCCTCCCCTAATTAAAAAAACACGGGTTCTTAAAACTTAATTAAAACAATTTGTTAAGAAATTAAAACGGGTTTTTAAGACGTGATTAAAACAATTTGTTAGAAAATTAAAATAGGTTAGCGATGAAAACAAGAATCACGATTTGTTATGATTGTTGAGCACATTTTTAAAAGAGTCAGTGCGTATGCACGTGTCTACTTTTTAGTTATAGCTATACCCTCTTCACTCTATTTTTCAAGGCTTCACAGAGTCTCCAATTTGTTGTAAACTCTAATACTAATTACGGAAAAAAAAAAATCCAAATCCAAATCCTTAAATATATATTATAGCTATACCCTCACCAATCTATTTTTTGGAGCACTCATATAGATTTCAGTTTTTTCTAAACTCTATTACTAATTACGAACAAGTAGGATATAAATAAAGAACCAATCCCATCTAAAGTTTCATAGAGTCTCCAACTTTTTCTAAGCAATATTGCTAATTATGGAAAAAAAAATAGACAAAAAACTAAATTGCTAAAAATAATAGTTTCAGCCAAAAACGATTTTCCTAAAACTCTTACACCGCAAAGAATAGTTTTCATACTAATATCAGGTGAAGTTTAACATAACAAAGTTTCTTTCTAGAAAATGACAATGAAACTATGAAAGAACAAAGGAAAAAATAAATGGAGTTGCTTGAACATTTACTTTATGCATTTGTTAACCACACATGTGAATGAGAAAAAAGGAAAAAAAAAAAAATGTAAACTAATCATAAAATAAGTAACAGTACAGGTGTACACCTAAAACAAATAAAATTGTATTGTATGCACTATATATATGGGCCTAACAAATAAAGTTGGATCAATTTTATGTGTCATCCACTGTGGGATTTAGACATTTAGTCATAGTTAAGGATTTCAAAAACTACAATTCCAGCAACAATAATTACGACATATCCCAATTAAATTTTTGAATTTTATAATTTCCAACTTTAGCGGAATAACGAGAATCAATTAAAGAAGACGTTGGCTTAAATAAATTATATAACTATTGATTTTTTTTTAATCAAGCTTGGGGTTCTGAGACCCCCACATTTCATTAATTAATAACGTCTCAAATACAAGTGTCTGCTTTGTCCTCACCCACAATGTCTTGAGTCTAGCTTAAAAGTACAAAGTAGTTGCAGCCATTATAAATCTCAAGAGCTACCAAGTAATCAGCAGCCCGATTACATTCTCTGAAAACGTGAATGAAATCCACCTTTTGCATCCTAGAAACAACATCTTTGATGGCGCATGGATGTCAATGATTACCAAAGTAGCTAGTTCCTTTCCCATCAAGATTTGAATTGCATTCATGGAGTCAGAAGCAACTAATTTTTTTTGTTTTTGGATCAAGTCGCAACCAAGTAATCCTTCATAAATGACTTTCATCTCTTGATATAACACTGACCTAGTTCCTCCTGAGCCAGTGTACACAAGAAGTACTTCTCCATTAGAGTCTCTGATAAGACCTCCAGTACTAGTGTGATCATCAGTCAGTGAAGCATCCGAGTTGAGCTTGACAGTGTCCACTTTCAGTTTGGTCCATATGCAACTGGATTGAATGCATTGTTTGTAGGAAGCCTCGATGCCAAGCCTGTCCAAGAGGAACTTTGCATCTGGATTGAGCTTCACCTAAATTAAAAGCTCTTGCAGATAGACCTTCATGGTGTTCATGAGATTGGTATCGACAATTTGCCATGGCAGTGATTTATGTTCAAAGCGTCTCTGGTTCCTCTCATTCCAAATGAAGCTTATAGCTGCACAAGCAAAAGCTTCGATAATCTCGGTATTCTTTGAGTTAGAGCTACAGATGCTCATGATATGGTGTCACTCACTGTTTGAGCTCAAAATTGATGCATTGACGCCTAACATAGATTTGACGCAGCTCCAAATGTACATAGAGTATTGGCAATCAAAGAAGAGATGATGTGAGTTCTCCCTAGCCATGTTATACACAAACAACAGCTTAAGGAATGAAGGACTTTCTTTTTAATCAGCCTATCTTGAGTGGGAAGACTATTGGCAAGTAATTGCCAAGCAGTGAAGGAATGCTTGGGCATGACAAGTTTACCCCAGACAAGGTTGAACCAAATCACTTTCTCTCTAGGGATTCTTATAGCTTCATAAGTCGACTTGGAGGAGAATAGTCTGTTAGAACTTGGAGTCCAAATAATCTTGTCTTCATGTAGGAATCTGTTGATATTTGTACCCAGAATCATGTTTTAAAGAGGTCCCAGTGGAAGAGACATAACATGATCATTCCAGGACCCCGCAGAGAGCAAAGAGCTGACTTTAGCATCAAGAGGCACATGCAAAAGATTTCTAGCTTCAGGCATGTCAATAAGCAAAGTCTCAGAGCACCATGGGTCATACCAGACATGAGTGTTTTCTCCATTGGAGATGTTGTATTTAATGAACCTCTTAGCATCATCCCTAGACTTCAAAATATTGCGCCATACCCATGAACAGTCTTTAGGGGCTTTGAGGTGCCAGAAAAATTGATGTTTAATATGGTTGTGCCATGTCCATGTTGTCCAGAGAGAGTTTTCTTTAGACACTAGTTTGAAAACCAGCCCCAGACATGTTGCTTTGTTCCAGAGCCTAAGATTCATGATGCCAAGCCCACCTTCTTTCTTACTCATTGCAGTTCTGGCCCTACTTGCATGGTGCATGCTTCCTTCCATTTTAGGCCCACTCCATAGAAATCTATTACATATTCTTGTGACCTTATCAAGGATAGAAAATGGCAAAATAAAGGTTCTAGCCCAGTATACATGAAAGGATGAGAGAACCGAGTGAATTAATTCAAGTCTGCCAGCATAAGAAAGACACCTTGACTTCCAATTTTGAATACGGTTAGTAACCTTTTCAATGAGATGATGGCATACCCTTATGCCAAACCGAGAAGAAATAAGAGGCAGCCCAAGGTAAGTGACAGGTGGCTGAGCAAGGTTAACCTCTATGATGTTAGCCAGGAATTGACTTTCTTCAAGATTCAATCCTCCAGTGATGAGAGTAGTTTTGGAGTTGTTAATATTAAGACCAGTTACTTGAGCAAAGGTGTTTAGGGTCACCTTAATAGTGAGCATAGACTGCATATCTCCCTTGAAGAAGAGAGGGAGATCATCAGCAAAGCAGACATTGATTGTGTTTGTCCGCTTGCATTTGGGATGAGCATTGATCATTCTGGAATTGAGCCCCTCTTTCAATAGTATACTAAAGATTTTCATGATGAGCACAAAAAGGTAAAGGGACATAGGGTCACCTTGTTGTAATCCTCTCTTGCCTTTGAAGAAGCCTTTAGGAGAGTCATTCACAAGAATGGAGTAATAAGGTGTGGAGTAACACATTTTGATCCATTGCACCATAGGTTGTGGAAAGTTGAGAGCGAGGAGGAGAAGGCTCAATGATGGGTCAATGGCGATGTCAAAGGCCTTGCTAATGTAAACCTTCAAGGAACATCTAGGGGAGATGCCTTTTATGTTATATTTTCTCATAAGCTCATGCGAAATCAACAGATTGTCTTGTATGGATCTCTCAGGAATGAAAGCAGCTTGATTCAAGTTGACTAAAGAGTGCATAAGAGGCTTCATTCTCTTGGTAAGCATTTTTGTAATGCACTTGTAGATGGTATTACAGTAGACAATAGGCCTGTAGTCCGATGTCTTTGAAGGATTAAGGATTTTAGGTATCAAACATAAGAAAGCGGAGTTTATACCATTAGGGACAAAATTGGAGCGCATCATAAACATAATGGCTTTAGTGAAATCCTCCCCAACCACATTCCAACTAAACTTGAAGAAGTGAGCTGTGTAGCCGTCTGGCCCAGGGGCTTTATAATTATCCATATAAAAGAGTGCATCTTTGATATCTTCTTGAGAGAATGTTGTAACAAGTAGGGTTACTTCTTGATAAGCACCCAAAAGTGTATTATGAAACCCCATTGAGACATATAAATTTGGTTAATTATGTGTTTAATAATCATGAAATAAATATGTTTTCAAACTTTTGCAGGTATTCGCAGTAAACATGGAAATATTATTTAAACCTGCGATAAAGCACGAGGAACAACATATATATGAATTCTTCCAAATCCGCACAGAAGCATCAAACTTCCAAAGCTCCTACCTCTTGAACCCGGGACTCGAATCACGACAAGTGAGCTGCTTTCGGACAATCAGGCGATGAACTCTACGCATAGGCGGGGAAGTTGTAAAATTGCCCAAAGACGGACCGCCACTTGACTGCACATAGGACCCACTATACGGGCCCGCAAGATTGGAATGAGTCATCAATCATGGAGCATGTCAGACAAAAATGACAAATTATTGGTGCAAAGTTGACACCTTGCATGTAATTAATTAGATTAGGTGTTAATAGTGAAAAAAAAAACAAGGTGTCACTTTGTTTTAATGTGGTGGATAAAAATGAAGTAAATGTGGTTTGATGTTTCACGTGGGAGGAAATGAGATTTCTCTCAAATGGAGAAGAAAACAAAACAAGGGGGGGACACTCCATTTACGCCCTTGACTTCTTTTCCTTACCTTATATTATTTTAGTTCCTTAGTCATTTTTATTATTTAGTTTTTAGTTTTGTAAGAAATAGCTTGTAATAGTTTTAATGGAGGAAACTTGGGTTTTCTTCTAGTGAAATAAATCAAAAGCAAGTGAGTTTAGATAGTTAGTCTTCTTCTTCCTTTTTCTCTCTCTCTTTTTGTTACTTTCTAACTTGTAATCCTTTATCCCAAGGATCATGAGCTAACTTCCCTTTTTGGGGAGTTAATAAAACTCATGTGAGGGAAAATGTTTGTTGTTGGTTTGGTAAGTTGTTTAGGAAGAACAACTAGACCTACATCCTATCCCAAAATGATAGTTGGTGTAGTATCTAGTTAGGGATCAAAGTGATGAGCTTAGAGATAAGTCATTGCTTTGGTTCCACTTGCTAGCATGTATGAGCTTAGAGATGAGCCATACATGTTAGGGATCAAGTTTTCTTCTATTAGGACTTGTCTATGAGTTCTAGGAAGAATAAAATGAACTTATTAAAATCAACAACAAAAGTTATCTTCACATGAGGAGGATTAACTCTCCACCTTTTCTTTTAGTAAATTTTATTGTGTCGTAGTTGTATAATTTTGAAACTTAATGTTTTTTAATGTTTGTGTAGTAAAGAAACCTAGTATTAGTATTAAACTTACTCACTAGTTCCCTAAGAGTAAAAACCAAGTTGTAGTTTGTCCTAAACTTTAGGTTGGTTCGAATCCTTACTTCAACTTTACGAACACGAAGATCGTGAGTAAGGAAACTTTGAATTCGCATTTTTCGCCAAATTAGAGAGTCAATAACTAACGTGGTAGAAAGAGGAATATCAAAATGGCGTCGCTGCTGTTCTAAAGGCATAGGACTTGTGCTACAGATTGGAAGTTGCATCAAGGGGGAACCCCCACTCTCTTCCTTTCTTCCTTTTCATTTCTTTCTTACGTTTTTGGTTTATTTTCATATTTTGTCTCGCAAAAGACTTGATCACTCATGGATGTTTTCTTTGTACTTCCGGTACCAAAAGTTAGAATTTGGGAAAGTACACTACTTGGCGATTATAAGAGTTATGTGAAAAGTTGAACTCATTGTGGCATAATTGACACGCGTGCGCGTGGCTGGACTCGCGTCCGCTAGTGTAACTCGCGTCCGCGGGTCACTTTGCTCATTTGCTGCTCATCTAATAGCCCCTGACATCACTTTGCTAAATCTGATCCATATCCAGACCTAACTCTCTGGACCTGTACCTGAAATTTCGAATATCTTTTGGGATTAATCACGTCAACGGATTGAAACGTTTGTTTCATTTATTTGGCGGACTAGTGGGAAGCTACAGGTTCCAAATTTTTAGTGTTGTTTTTATTTTTAGTGTTTTGCATGAATGTCATGTATGTAGTATAATGTAATAGTTTATGGATTATTATTTACGTCTTAGGCTAGAAATATGCATGAATCATGTTAATACGCCTGTAAATATTTATATGCGATTAAGTGGGTATGAATTGCATATTAATGTATATGTACATACCAATGGTACTGTTTTGCATGGTTATCTATATTTATATGTATAAGTGTCTATTATTGCATGTTTAGTATTTCTCTCATTATCATTGCGGTATTGTCTAATAAATTCGATTTTGTCAAGAAAGAGGAGAACATTCCAACGAGGGTTAAAATCTGAGTTGGGTAAGTTGTTCTAAACCCTACGGGTAAAGCTGCTCTCTATATGACACTCGCCAATCTCAATGAGTATTGCGAAATCGAATTATTATGCAATACAAAGTTAAATATTTTAGATTATGTATAATCGTTGTATGTTTAGTTTTGTAGTATTTATCTGCATCATTATACTATATTCACATGCTAATGTATTTTGATCACATTATGAGTGATTCAAATTTGCCTGTTATTGTTGATATCGTCTACGTAATATCGACTTCCAAATTAGCGTACATATACATATTACTGATGTATATTTGCCTGTACGTATGGAAGTATTTATCGATAACACAACCTTGCCTATTCGTATAGCTATACGTATGAGTATAGTATCTTCACATGCTACTGCATCTAGCATTGTATGAGTAGATCATATTTGCATGTTTATATTTTCACCCTTGCATAAATCTTAAAAAATAAATAATAATAAATAAATTAAGCCCTTGCATAAATTTTAATTCCATAAATCTTATTCATAATCATATTCCAACGGTGTCTAGGAAACTTGAAAGATTGAGGTTACTTAATTAGAACCGTGCTTGCACGAAAAACCTCTCTCATATCTCTCTTGTGACCTGGCTGTTGGTTTATGAACACGTATTCCTAGCTTCACTGCTACGTTAGCAGCAACTTAGGCCTACGTTGTTCAACTCTACAACTTAAAGATAATAATAAAATTCAAGTAATAATAAGTTTCTTCTATCAATTAGATCTAATTTTATGTTTGCATGAGATTACGGTCTGGTTCCACTAAAGAATTTGAACATACCTATCGTCGAAGAAAATACAATAAGCAATTGCGTAAGTTCTCACCTAAAATTGTTCTTCTTACGTTAATTACCTTCATCAAGATCCATTAAGCCATTAACTTCATCGTTATGGCCGACAATCCTCCTTGGTGAGAAGCCTAAATGGGACTTCTATCTTGCATTGACTGGGAATGACCTTCTTCCTGCATCAAACTTGAGGACATTGTCGGTGATTTTCGTATCCCGCCAAAAGTTTTTAGTTTGTTACCTATATATCATGGTTTGGAACACGAAAAACCGTACAATTATCTTCGCAGGCTTCAACAAGTGGCCACAACATTTCACCATCCAGCCGTCTCTAAGGAACAACTCTTGCTTCAGTTGTTTCCATTCACTTTAGCGGAGAAAGCGTCAATTTGGCTAGCAGGAGCCACAATCGATAGACACATGGAATAAATTAGTTCAAGCTTTCATGCTTTAATTTTACACTCAGAAGAAAACAACTGAAATGCTTCAAAAAATTCAATTCTTTCGTCAAAATCCTCATGAATCATTTACGGAAGCATGGAGTCGTTTCACTGATCTTCTGTTAGAATGTCCTCACCACCAACTAGACAAAGCTGTCCTTGTTCGTTCATTCTTTAATGGTGCATCGATCATCAAAAGAAACTCTTGATATAATGAACGGAGGTTGCTTCATGGACAAAGGAGCTACTGAAGCTATACTTTTCTTGAAAAACAAGCGAAAGGTACACATTGGGGTAACACTGAGTCGTCTAGGTCATCAAAGGACAATGTTACAAAGGCCACATCTATTTTTGAGGTAAAACCCGATCCTGAATTAAAAAATTTGATAGAATCCCTAACTAAAAAAGTAGATGCCCTTGCAGTTCAAGTAAACGATCAACTACCAAAACCAGTCATAAACGTTGACATTGCCCCATGTGTCCTTTGTCTTAGTCTTGACCATCCTGATGCATATTGTCCCTTGTTATATGCTTCCCCTACTCAACAATCGGAGGAGGCATGTGCATTCAAAATAATTCCAATGCTAATTATCAAACCAACCGCAGCCTTGTTCCAGCTAATCTAGATCCCAACTATAATCAGCAACTTCTAAGCAATAATCGAGAACTACTACCTGTTGCACAACTGCGCCACCCGTTCACGGATAGGACAAAGCGAGACTTTCTTGGCTTACATGAACCAACGATCTCAAATTTTAACGTCTATCCAACAATCACTTCAACAATTGGCAAGAAAAAGAGAGAAAGGCGTGTTTCTGCCTGGCGGTTCAAACCCTAAACCAAACAAACACGGCCTTTGAACTCACCAATGCACTGGTACAAGCACCCCAACCAAGGTGAGGTGCATGCAATTACTACTCTACGATCGGAAAAACTATAGACAATCAAATCATTATGCGGATAATCAACCAAAGGAATCGAAGGTTCAATGAATCTATTTCTAATAATGAACCTACGGAGGATTCCCCGGATCAACAAAGTCAACAACTCGAATGTAGGAAACAAGCAAGTAGACCCTTTGCCAAATTCAACCCTAAGGCACCGTTTCCTCCGCGGCAGCAAAGAATAAGCGATGAGAATTTTCTTTGAAATTCGAGACTTTTCAAAATTTGACAATCAACTTACATTTTTCGATGCCTTAAAACTATTACCAAAACATGCAAAATTTCTAAAAGATATGTGCACCACAAAAGGAGAACTAATGTTCCTCAACAAGCGTTCCTCACCGAGCGGTTTCCATCCATCACAGAACACAATGGTATAGTCAAATACAAGGACCACGGTAGACCAGCGGTTCCATGCACCTTAGGTGACAAATATCACGACTCTTTGTGCTACTAGACCTAGGAGCTAGTGTGAACTTACTTTCATATTACTTATTTAAACAACTAGGTCTTCATGAGCTTAAACCTACCACCATGACTCTACAGTTAGCCGATCGTTCCATAAAGTATCCAAAAGGAATTGTGGAAAACGTCCTTGTAAAAGTCCAAGACTTCTTCTATCCTGTAGACTTTGTTATTTTGGATACAGAAGTTGCATGTGATTCCATTCCTATCATCTTAGGACGTCCGTTCCTAGCAACTGCTAATGCTCTTATTAACTGTAGGGATGGTTCTATGACCATGTCCTTCAGAAATCTGTCGGTCGAGGTAAATGTGTTCAAGTTGATGAAACAACTTCCAAAGCCTGACATTGATGGTGAGGTCAACAGGGTTGACAACATTACACAAGAGTATTTAACAAACTCTTTTCCAGAAGATGAAGTGTACCAATTTCTTTCCTTTAGCAAATCCGAGTTTGAGGACGATGATTATACACAAGAAGTAAATGAGTTATTAGAGTCAATACCAATATTTGATCCTACTCTTTGTGATGTCCGATGCTTGGATGAACATTAATCATTTCTTGCATGGATGATGACTTTCCTCAAGAATCTTTAATACCCACTCCGCCCTACGATTTAAAACCTCTTCCTTCGAATTAAAATATGTGCAACTTGATCCGGATGGTGCGTCATCAATTATCATTTTCTTCAAATTGGACGATCGGGGAAGCTCGTTTAATTAATGTCATTCAACAACATCGTTACGCTATTGGATGATCCCTAGATGACATTAAAGGTATTGAACCTCTTGTGTGCACCCATCGCATACACCTTGAAGAAAATGCTAAGGCGTCGGCGTGAACGCAAGCGTCGACTAAACCCTACCATGAAAGATGTGGTGCGAGAAGAAGTTTTAAAATTACTTTCGATGATGGTATTATTTACCCTATTTCGATAGTGTTTGGGTGAGTCACGTACTGCGTGGTTCCCAAGAAATCGGCATTCTGGTTGTGCGAAATGATAAAGATGAATGCATTTCGCTCGTATCGATGAAATGGCGAATATGCATTGACTATCGCAAACTTAATGCCGTCACTCGTAAGGATCACTTTCCACTTCCATTCATCGATCGGATGCTTTCAGGCGCTTAATTTGGTCATGCATATTTCTTGTTTTCTTGATGGTTATTCGGGTTATTTTCATATAGTCATAGACCCTGGCGATCAAAGAAAATACCCGTTCACTGTCCATTTGGTACATTTGCATATAGGCGAATGCCTTTCGGCCTTTGCAATGCACACATTACTCAACATTTGCATGCTTCACATTTTTCATTGATATGCATGGTTGAGCGTTTATGGAAGTATTCATGGGCGACTTCTCAATATATAGAGATTCTTTCGATAGTTGTCGATCAAATCTTGAAAGGTCTTTATACGTTGTGAAGAGAAAAACCTTGTTCTCAATTGGGAAAAATATCATTTCATTGTTACAAAAGGAATAGTTTTAGGACATATCGTTTCAAAGGACGGAATCGAAGTCGACAAAGCTAAGATAGAAAAAATTACTTCACTTTTTATACCAAAATCAGTTCGAGACATTCGCGCATTCTTAGGACACGCAGGTTTCTATAGGAGATTTATTCAAGATTTCTCAAAGGTTGCTCGACCTTTAACCAATCTCCTACTTAAAGATGCCATTTTTGACTTCAGTTTCAATTGCAAACAAGCCTTTGAGATTTTAAAAACCGCATTAACTACCGCTCCCATAATTCAACCACCTGATTGGTCTAAACCTTTTGAATTAATGTGTGACGCAGTTTACTATGCTATTGAGTCGTACTAGGGCAATGCCAAGAAGATAAGCCAGTTGTCATTTACTATCGCGAGTAAAACCCTTAATGAAGCTCAACGTAACTATACCACCACCGCGAGAAAGAGTTTCGCCGTTGTATATGCTTTGGATAAGTTTAGTCCTTACCTAGTGGGTTCTCCAACTATTGTCTACAGCGACCATGTGGCGCCGTTATCTATTAGCGAAAAAAGATGCAAAACAAAGGTTGATCCGATGGATTCTCCTTTTACAAGAGTTTACTCTAGAAATTAGAGATAAAAAAGGTTGCGAAAATGTGGTTGCAAACCATTTATCCGCGACTTGTCGATTGATGTTGATACCGATACCGAACCTATCGTGATTCCTTTCGGATGAACACTTGTACTCTATTTTTTCGTCCCCTTGGTACGGCTGACATAGTAAATTACTTAGTTACCGAAGAAGTCCCTTCATCTTGGTCTCGTAATGACCGGAAAAAGTTCTTATCCCTTTGTGAAATTTTATTTCTGGGATGATCCCTACCTCTTCAAGTATTGTTCCTACCAACTAATCCGCCGTTGCATTTCCGTTGGGAACACAATGATGTGTTATCCTTCTGCCATGAACAATCTTGTGGTGGTCATTTTAGTGGTAAGAAAAAGCGCGCCAAGGTCCTACAATGTGGATTCTATTGGCAACACCTTGTTTAGAGATGCATATGAGCATTGCAAAGCATGCAATCGTTGCCAGCAGCTAGGACGTATTACTCAACGCAATATGATGCCCTTAAATCCCATTATAATTGTGGAAATCTTTGATGTATGGGGCATCGACTTCATGGGTCCATTTCCAAATTCACATGGCTTCCTATACATACTAGTAGCAGTTGACTATGTGTCAAAATGGATTGAGGCATTGGCATGTCGTGCTAATGATCATAAAACGGTCGTTTTGTTCATAAAAGAAAATATTTTCTCTTGATTTGGTGTTCCAAAAACTATAATTAGTGATGGGGGAAAACATTTCTGCAATAAAATTTTCGAATCTTTAGTAAAGAAATATGGAGTCACGCACAAAGTGGCAACTCCATATCATCCTCAAACCAGTGGTCAAGTAGAAGTCTCTAATAGAGAGATCAAATCCATTTTGGAAAAAACTGTCAATCCATCTAGAAAAGACTGGTCTCTATAATTATCTGATGCCTTGTGGGCATACAGAACAGCTTTTAAGACACCTATAGGGATGTCTCCTTATTGCCTCGTTTTTGAAAACCCTTATCATCTGCCGGTTGAACTTGAGCACCGTTCTCTATGGGCCATCAAAAGCCTCAATTATAATACTAACGTGGCAGGCGCGAAGAGAAAATTGCAGTTAAATGAGCTTGAGGAAATTCGGAGTGATGCATATGATCTCTCGAAATCCTATAAAGCCAACATGAAAAGAGTGCATGACAAGCACATATTGAGAAAAGATTTCAAAGTGGGTCAAAAATTTCAAAGTGGGTCAAAAAGTTTTGATGTACAACTCAAGATTACATATTTTTCCAGGAAAATTAAAAACTCGATGGTCTGGTCCTTTCACTGTCTCTGCTGTCACCCCTTATGGGGCTATCACTTTGAAAAACGTAAATGATGATAGCGAATTTGAAGTAAATGGCCAACGCCTTAAACATTATCATGAGTTGCGCTCTCCAGATGTCGAAGAAACATATTTTTTTTTCCCTTAGCACCCAGCATGGTGCCAAAAGAGAGTCGTGATATGCAATATCGGACATTTCCTAGTTCGTGCGGGCAATGGATTCCACCCAGGCCAACCCCGATCGGTTTTCTATGTGACTGATTTCGGGGCAGTTTGTGGCCATACCATATGTACTAAGGGTAATATTATTATTAGACCATTGCACATTGGTCAGGGATGGTATCGTCCTGAACCCTAGGCCCCCAAAACATAAAGGTTAAGCCACGCACGGCTGGATTGGGTTAACTTTGAGCGACATGAAAGTTGCCTGAGTGAAGTTGTTGTGATGTGTTGTTTTATTTGGACTGCCGGTGTTGTTGACACGTTCCTCTCGACTTGTACATTTGTATATAAAAATTGTAAATAAATAAAAACTAAATAAATAAATAAATAAAAAGGTTTGAATGTGATTTTGTCATATTCCAGTGAATGACATTTTTAATGCCGATCGTTTTGATATATCATTGTTTCAATTTGGAGTTAAAACGAATCGAAATTCCACGTTTGAAATTTCGGGACATAAGGGGAATTTCTGGAATTCATTTGGGTTTGGGCCAAAAATTGGACCTGACCCAAAATCACGGACCCGTTTACAAAAACCCACACGCGGGGCACCCACGCGTCCAACCCTCACATTTCTTCCTCCTCAAAATCCGGATCTTGGTCTCCCTCACACTCACCTTGCACACGCGACTAGACAGACCTGAATTCAACCCGCGCACGCGGGCTAAACTTCACCAATTCGAACTCCCTTCCTCCAGCACCATCTCCTCCATCACTCCTAGCAATTTCCACCCTCAGAAATTCATCTAGACCTTGCTATGGCAGCACGAAGGAGAATCACAGTTGAGAGAAATTTTGAAAATCTCTACAATTAGGGATGTTTCATCCATTTTTCGAGGAAATTGCTAGTAGAGAGTGGGAATATCTTTTGCATCGAATTCAGGTGATTATTCGAAGATTTGGTGTTGAAATTTTCACGACAATGGAGGTTTAGGGGTGATGAATTTTGGATTACGGCGGATGGGTTGGAGCGTGAACTCACGTTGGAGTTAATATCGAATACAGCGCAGATTCCAATAAACTCTGATAGTCCGACCCTGTTGTTGTCAGAGTATCCGACTACAAGGGACTTAATGTTTGACACGCTTCTTGAGGGAGAGTACAATAATGGCTCGAACTGCGTGTACCAGCACTTGCTCAGACAAAACCAACTAGCCGTCACTCAATGGCTGGCGTACAACGTCATTAGAACTTCAAAGACGCGTCGGCGTGAACAAGACATTCTTGCACTTTGTGGATCCTCCAAGAGAAGAAGAACACTTTTTCGTATGGTCCATTTCGGGCCATGTTCTTACGACAGCGTCAAGCGGTCGGCTCCTTTTCTTTGTACTTGTTACTCATCTTATGCTTAACTTAGGGTTCCAGTCCACTACTCCTTTCATTCCAACAAGGTCTTTCGAGAATTTTAGAATTTTTGAGACTTGTGTTCTGGACCACTGGGACCCAGTAGCTAGAGATGATATTGAGCGTGATAACGTACCTCCCCTCCCCTTTCACCACCCGATTTGTTTTTAATGGGGCTACCATCGCGCGAATCAACACTCCCATGGAAGCCTTGAGACACATGAACACTAGTATCGCGCGAGGATGTTTCTTCGTCGGGAAGAGATGCTTACTTCCCAAAATGACTTCCACCAAGAAAGAAATGCTAATCGCCAAAGGCCGTTTCCAGAGAATGATGATGGCAAATCAGCGACAATCCCAAGATCAATTGCTACAGTCTATAGGCCATGATAAGCACCCAAAAGTGTATTATGAAACCCCATTGAGACATATAAATTTGGTTAATCATGTGTTTAATAATCATGAAATAAATATGTTTTCATACTTTTTGCGGTATTTGCGATAAACATGGAAATATTGGTTAAACTGAAATAAAAGCCACGAGGAAGCGGCATTATATCTGAATTCTCCCAAATCCCACGAAGCATCAAACTTCAAATGCTCCTACCTCTCGAACCGGGACTCGAATCGACAAGAGAGCTGCTTTCGGACAATCGAGGCGATGAACTCTACGATAGGGGAAGTTGTAACAACGCTTAAAAATACCGAACCGCCCATGGACTGCACATGGACCCACTATCTTGGGGCCACAAGATTGGATGAGTCATCAATCATGGAGCATGTCAAGACAAAAATAACAAATTATTGGTGCAAAGTTGACACCTTGCATGTAATAAATTAGATTAGGTGTTAATAGTGAAAAAAAGGCAAGGTGTCACTTTGTTTTAATGTGGTGGATAAAAATGAATTAATGTGGTTTGATAATTCACGTGGGAGGAAATGAGATTTCTCTCAAATGGAGAAGAAATTATACAAGGGTGGGGGACACTCCATTTACTCCCTTGACTTATTTTCCTCACATGGCATTATTTTAGTTCCTTAGTGAAAAAAATCATAAGTTAGTTTTTAGTTTTTATTAGAAAGCTTGTAATAGTTTTAATGGAGGAAATACTTATTTCTTCTAGAAAATAAATAGAAGTGAGTTTGATTGTTTATCTTTCTCCTCTCTCTCTCTCTCTCTCTCTTTTGTATTTTTCTTAGTTTATAAATCCTTGTCCCAAGGATCATGAGCTAACTTCCCTTTTGGGGAGTTAATCCAACTCATGTGAGGGTAAATCAATTGTTGTTGGTTTGGTAGGTTTAGGAAGAACAACTAACTCTACATCCTATCCCAAAATGATAGTTGGTGTAGAGTTTAGTTAGGAATCAAGCAATGAGCTCAGAGATAAGTCATTGTTTGGTTTCACTTGCTAGCATGTATAAGCTCTTTAGTGAGCCTTACTCCTAAAGAGCATTTATATTATAACCTTACTCCTTAGTTCCCTTTATTGTAACATCTAATTTGTAGTTATTCTAAGCTTTAGTTTAGTTCGAATCTTTATTCCAACTCTACGAAACGAAGATCATGAGTAAGGAACCTTGAGTGCTTTTGCATCAATTTAGAGAGTTCAAAACTCTAAGTAGTAGTAAAGAGCATATATCAAATGGCGCCGCTGCTGTTCTAAAGCCATAGAACTTGTGCTAAAGATCGGAAGTTGCATCAAGGGGGAACCCCCATTCTCTTCATTCCTTTCCTTGTCGTTCGTTGCGTTTTTTTTTAGTTCAAATTTGTATTTTTACATTGCAATAGACCTGTTCGATAAAAAAAAATTCATTCCACTTGCAGGTACCCAAAGTTAGGGCTGGGAAACAACTCTTCAGGAGATTATAAGACTTCCATAAAAAATTGAACTCACTGTGGATTACTAGACACGCGTGCACGAGTGTGTAGTCGCGCGCGCAGGTGTGACACGCGTCCGCGAGTGCTTTTTCTTTTTTGTTGCTCCTGTTCAACCACCAGCATCTCCAGATCTACCTTGATCCATTTCCAGGCCTAAATATCTGGCCCTGTACCTGAAAAATTCGATAATCCTTTGGGATTAATCGCGTCGACGAATTGAAACGTTTGTTTCACGGGCGAAAACGCGGGAAGCTACAGGTTCCAATTTTCAATATTATTGTAATATTTTTTTATGTTTTTTCTGCATGTATGCCATATATATAGTATTAGGAAAAATTTATGGATTATTATTTACGTTTTAGCCTCGAATTATGCATGAATCAAGTTCGTATACCGGTAAATATTTATATACGATTACACGGACATGAATTGCATATAAATGTATATTTACATATTAATGGTACTGTTTTGCATGGGTATATGTCTTTCTATGTATAAATGTTTCTTGTTACATGTTTGATATTTCTCTCCGTATACGTACACGGTCTTGTCTAATAAGTCGATTTTGTCAAGAAAGAGGAGAACATTCTAACGAGGGTTAAAATCTGAGTTGGGTAAGTTGTTTCTAAACCCTACGGGGTAAAGCTGCTCTCTATATGACATTCGCAATCTCAATGAGTATTGTCGAAATCGAATTATTATGCAATACAAGAGTCGTATTTTAGTTTATGTATAATACCTTGCATGTTTAGTTTTGTCATTATTTATCTGCATTATGTATACTATATCGCATGCTAATGTATTTAGATAATTATGAGTGATTCAAATTTGCACATTCTTGTTGATATCGTTCACGTAATATCGATTTACAAATTAGCATACATATACGTATTACTGATGTATATTTGCCTGTACGTATGGAAATATTTATCGATGACACAAACTTGCATATTCGTATAGCTATACGTATGAGTAGAGTATCTTCACATACTACTGCACCTAGTATTGTATGAGTAGATCGTGTTTGTATGTTTATATTTTAAACCTTGCATAAATCTTTAAAAAATAAATAAATTAATAAATTAATTAATTAATAAATTAATAAATTAATAAATTAAATTAAATTAAATTAAATTAAATTAAAATTAATTTAATACCACCTTTGCATAAATTTTAATTCCATAAATCTTAATCATATTCCAATGGTGTCTAGGAAACTTGAAAGATTGAGGTTACTTAATTAGAACCGTGCTTGCACGAGGAAATCCTCCCTCATATCTCTCTTGTGACACAGGTACATTTGGTTTATGCACACATATTCTAGCTTCCCTGCTACTTTAGCGGCTTTAGGCATATGTTGTTCAACCCAATGCTTAAGATAATAATAAAATTCGAGTCCTCATAATTCCATACGTAAGTTAGATCTAATTTTATGCTTGCATGAGATTAAGATGCAGTTCCACTAAAGAAATTGAACATACCTATCGTCGAAAAAAATCGATAAGCAATTGCGTAAGTTCTTACATAAAAATTGTTCTTCTTACGCTAATTACCTTAATCACAATCCTTAAATTAAGCCATCACTTACGTCATTATGGCCGACGATCCTCCACCGGCCAGAGAAGCCCCTCTTGGACTTCTATCTTTGCATTACTGGGAAGGACCGTCTTCTGGATCAAACTTGAGGACATTGTCGGTGATTTTTCATTATCCCGCTAAGCGTTTTCAGTTTGTTACCAATATATCATGGTTTGGAGCACGAAAAACCGTACAATCATCTTCGTGAGCTTCAACAAGTGGCAACAACATTTCATCATCGGTGATCTCTAAGGAACAACTCTTTGCTTATTTGTTTCCATTCACTTTAGCGGAAAAGCGTCAATCGGCTAGCGGGACAAGCGGCCACCGATCCGTATACACATGGAATAAACTAGTTCAAGCTTTTATGCTTCAATTTTACACTTAGAAGAAAACAACTGAAATGCTTGAAAATTCAATTCTTCGTCAAAATCCTCATGAATCCTTTTACGGAAGCATGAAGTTATTTTCTTGATCTTACGTTAGAATGTCCTCACCACCAACTAGAAAAGGCTGTCCTTGTTCGTTCATTCTTTAATGGTGCATGCGATCATCAAAAGAAACTCTTGATATAATGAGCGGAGGTTACTTCATGGACAAAGGAACTCTTTGAAGCTTATACTTTTCTTGAAAAACAAGCGAAAAAAGGTACACACTTTGGGGTAACTTTGAGTCGTCCTAGATCATCAAAGGATCTTTATTACAAAAGCCACATCTATTTTTGAGGTAAAACTTCGATCCACGAAATAAAAATTTGATAGAATCCATAACTAAAAAGTAGATGCCCTTGCGGTTCAAGTCAAAGCGATCAACTACAAAACCGGTCATGAGCGTTGACACCGCTCCTTGTGTCCTTTGTCTTAGTCGATCATCGATGCATATTGTCCCTTGTTATATACTTCCCCTACTCAACAAGCGGAGGAGGCATGTGCATTCAACATTCCCAATGCACCGTGGAGACAACATCCGAATTTAAGCGAAGCCAAAATAACCAACAAATGGGGTCTCCTCACGGTTTCGCTAATCAACACGATTCGACCTACCAATAATTTTATTCCATACCGCCAAGGAAATAATCAACAATACCAACAAGGTCAATTTCAAAATAATTCCAATGCTAATTATCAAACCAACCGCAGCCTTGTTCCAGCTAATCAAAATCCCAACTATAATCAACAACTTCTAAGCAATAATCGAGAACTACTACCTGTTGCACAACCTGCGCCACCCGTTACGGATAGGACAAATGAGACTTTCTTGGCTTACATGAACCAACAGTCTCAAATTTTAACGTCTATCCAACAATCACTTCAACAATTGGCGCAAGAAAAGAGTCGAGAAAGGCGTGTTTCTGCAAAAGCGGTTCCAAACCCTAAACCAACAAACACGACCTTTGAACTCACCAATGCCCCTGGTACAAGCACCCTGACCAAGGTGAGGTGCATGCAATCACTACTCTACGATCTGGAAAAGCTTGTAGACAATCGGATCATTATGCGGATGATCAACCAAAGAAAAAGAGGTTTCAAAGGAATCTATTTCTAATAATGAACCTCACGAAAGATTCCCCAGATTCAACAAAGTCAACACCTCGAGATGTAGGAAACAAAGCAAGTAGACCCTTTTTTGCCAAATTCGCCCTAAGGCACCGTTTTTCTGCGCTTTGGCAAAGAATAAACACGATGACAATTTTTTGAAATTCGAGACTTTTCAAAATTTAACAATAAACTTACCTTTTCTCGATGCCTTAAAATTATTACCAAAACATGCAAAATTTCTGAAAATATGTGCACCACAAAAAGGAGAACTAATGTTCCTCAACAAGCATTCCTCATTTGAGCGGTTTCCCTCCATCACCGAACCACAATGGTATAGTAAAATACAAGGACCTTGGTAGACCAGCGGTTCCATGCACCTTAGGTGACAAATACCGGCTTCGCACTACTTGACCTGGGAGCTAGTGTGAACTTACTTCCATATTATTTATTTAAACAACTAGGTCTTCATGAGCTCAAACCTACCACCATGACTCTACGGTTAGCAAATCGTTCCATAAAAAGTATCCAAAAGGAATTGTGGAAACGCGTCCTTGTAAAAGTCCAAGATTTCTTCTATCCTGTCGACTTTGTTATTTTGGATCGAAGTTGCATGTGATTCCATTCTATCATCTTAGGACGTCCGTTCCCGCCACTGCTAATGCTCTTATTAGCTGTAGAGATGGTTCCATGACCATGTCCGCCGAAATCTTTGGTCGAGGGTGAATGTGTTCAAGTTGATGAAACAACTTCCGAGCGACATTGATGGGAGGTCAAGCGGGATTTGACATTCCACAAGAGTATTTCACAAACTTTTTTTCCTGAAGATGAAGTGTATCAATTTCTTTTCTTTAGCGAATCTGAATTTGAGGACGATGATTATACACAAGAAGTAAATGAGTTATTAGAGTCAGTACCATTATTTGACCCTACAACAGTGATGTCAAGTAACTTGAATGATCATCAATCTGTTTACTACATGGATGATGACCTTCCTCAAGAATCTTTAATACCCACCCCGCCCATCCCTCAATTAAAACCACTTCCCGAATTAAAATCAATGCTGACTTGATCATTGATGGTCGTCACCCAGTTATTATTTCTTCACAATTAAGCGACGGGGAAGCTCGTTTAATTAATGTCATTCAACAACATCGTTATGCTATTGGATGGTCCCTCGATGACATTAAAGGTATTGAACCTAATGTATTGCACCCATCGCATACACGGAAGAAAATGCTAAGATGTCGGCGTGAACCCGGTTTAAAACCTACCATGAAAGATGTGGTCGAGGAGGAAGTGGTAAAATTACTAGATCGCGGGTATTATTTACCCTATCTCGATAGTGTTTAGGTGAGTCCTGTACCGTGGTTCCAAAGAAATCGGCATTACAATTTATGCGAAATGATAAAGATGAATGCATTTCATTTCATTATCCCGATAAAATGGCGGAATATGCATTGACTATCATGAAACTTAATGCCGTCCACTTTCGTAGGATCACTTTCCACTTCCATTCATTGATCGGATGCTTTCCGAAGGTTTAGCGGTCATGCCTATGCTTGCTTTCTTGATGGTTATTCAGGTTATTTTCGGATAGTCATAGACCCCGGTTGATCAAGAAAAGACAGCGTTCACTGTCCATTTGGTACATTTGCATATAGGCGAATGCCTTTCGCCTTTGCAATGCACACAGTACTTTTCAATTTGCATGCTTCATTTTTCGTGATATGGTTGAAGCGGTTTATGGAAGTATTCATGGGCGACTTCTCAATTTATGGAGATTCTTTCGGTAGTTGTCTATCAAATCTTGAAAAGGTCTTTACACGTTAGAAGAGAAAAACCTTGTTCTTAATTGGAAAAATGCCATTTCATGGCTACTAAAGGAATAGTTTTAGGACATATCGTTTCAAGGACGGAATCGAAGTCGACAAAGCTAAGATTGAAAAAATTGCTTCACTTCCTATACCAAAACGATTCGAGACATTCGCATTCTTAGGACCACGGGTTTCTATAGGGAGATTTATTCAAGATTTCTCAAAGGTTGCTAGACCTTTAACCAATCTCTGCTTAAAGATGCGCTTTTGATTTCAGTTTCAGTTGCAAACAAGCCTTTGAGGTATTAAAAACCGCATTAACTACCGCTCCCATAATTCAACCACGATTGGTCTAAACCTTTTGAATTAATGTGTGGTAGCGGCGACTATGCTATTGAGCTATCTTAGGGCAATGCCAAGAAGATAAGCCGGTTGTCATTTACTATGCGAGTAAACCCTTAATGAAGCTCAATGTAACTATACCACCTTGAGAAAGAGTTTCGCCATTGTATATCGTTAGATAAGTTTCGTCCTTACCTAGTGGGTTCTCCAACTATTGTCTACACCGATCATGCGGACGCCGTTATCTATTAGCGAAAAAAGATGCAAAACAAAGGTTGATCAGGATGGATTCTCCTTTTGCAAGAGTTTACTCGAAATTAGAGATAAAAAGGTAAGCGAAAATGTGGTTCTGAGACCATTTATCAAGACTTGTCGGTGATGTTGATCGCGATCTTGAACCTATCTCGTGATTCCTTTCGGATGAACACTTGTACTCTATTTTTTTCGTCCCTTGGTGCCTTGGGACATAGTAAATTACTTAGTTACCGAGGAAGTTCCTTTATCTTGTCTCGTAATGACCGAAAAAGTTTTTATCCTTGAAATCTATTTACGGGATGATCCCTACCTCTTCAAGTATTATTCCGGACCAACTAATCTAACATTTGCATTCCGACTAGGAACACAATGTGTGTTATCATTCCCGCCATGAACAATCTTGTGGTGGCCATTTTAGTGGTAAGAAAAACTGCGGCCAAGGTTCTACAATGTGGTTTTATTGGCCAACACTGTTTAGAGATGCACATGAGCATTGCAAAGCATGCTGTCGCATTTGCCAGCTGATTAGGTGATTACTCAGCGCAATATGATGCCCCTTAAATCCCATTCTAATTGTGGAAATCTTTGATGTATGGGGCATCGACTTCATGGGTTGATTTCCAAATTCTCATGGCTTCCTATACATACTTTGTAGCGATTTGACTATGTGTCAAAATGGATTGAGGCATTGGCATGTCGTGCTAACGATCATAAAACGGTTTTTTGTTTGTAAAAGAAAATATTTTTTCTCGATTTGGTGTTCCAAAAGCTATAATTAGTGGCCGGGGAAAACATTTACGCAATAAAAGTTTTGAATCATTAGTAAAGAAATATGGAGTCCGCACAAAGTGGCAACTCCGTATCATCCTCAAACCGGTGGTCGAGTAGAAGTCTCTAATCGAGAAATAAAATCCATTTGGAAAAAATTTGTCAATCCATCTAGGAAAGCACTGGTTCTACGATTATCCTGTGCCTTGTGCCCAGTGGGCATCACGAATAGCTTTAAGACACTATAGGGATGTCTCCGCGAGCGCCTCATTTTTTGGAAAACCTTGTCATCACGCGGTTGAACTTGAGGCACGCGCTCATGGGCCGTCAAAAGCCTCAATTATAACACATGGCGGTGAAAAAGAGAAAATTGCGGTTAAATGAGCTTGAGGAAATTTGGGTGATGCCTATGATCTCGAAATCCCTATAAAGCCAACATGAAAAGAGTGCATGACAAGCACATATTGCGAAAAGAGTTCAAAGTCGGTCAAAAGTTTTGATGTACAACTCAAGATTACACATTTTCTAGGAAAATTAAAAACTCGATAACCTTTCATCGTATAATTGTCACCCCCATGGGCTATCTCATGGAAAGCGTAAATGATGGTAATGATTTCAAGTAAATGGCGGTACCTTAAACATTATCATGAGTTCGCTCTCCGGATGTCGAAGAGACTCTTATCAATGATCAAGTCT